>NW_012147190.1:220675-229349 GCF_000956105.1 Propithecus coquereli | reverse complement strand
AAGATCAATACACAAAATATCAGTTGTATTTTTCATACACTAGCAATGAATAATCCAAAAGTGAGATTAATAAAACAATTCCACTTATATCAAAAAGAATAAAACACTTATAAATAAATTAACCAAATAAGGGCAAGGCTTATACACTACAAATTACAAACTACTGTTGAAAGAAATTAAAGAAGACCTAAATAAATGGAAAGATAAATGGAAGTTCTCTCTGGCTTTCCTCCACACTCCCATCTCCCACTCCTCTTTCTCCCCCCAAACAAGCCATTAAACCTGGAAAGGTCACTGTTTGACCTATATAGCCTACTTTTCATAAGACAGGTGTCCTACCCTATACTCAGAGGAAAGGAATGCTACACAAAAGGCAAGGAACCCGAATGTTTATCATGGCTGAATTCACAATTGCAAAGATGGGCACCAGCCTAAATGCCCATCAACTGATGAGTAGATAAAAAAGATGTGGTATATATACCATGGAGTACTACTCAGTCATAAAAAGCAATGAAATAATGTCTTTTGCAGCAACTTGGGTGGAACTGGAGACCATTATCCTAAGTGAAGTATCTCAGGAATGGAAACAACAAATGCCACATGTTCTCACTTACAAGTGGGAGCTAAACTAGAAATACATATGGTCATAAAGAGGTATAATGGACATTGGAAACTAAGAAGTGGGGAGGGTGGGAGAGGGATGAGAGAGAAAGGTCTACCTATAGAGTACAATGTACACTATTCTGGTGACCGGTACACTGAAAGCCCTGACTTCAGCATGATAGAATTCATCCATGTAACAAAAACACTTGTATCCCTAAATTTTTTGAAATAAAAAAATTCAAATGAAAAACAAACAAACAAAAATGGCCAAGAAGAATCTGAGCAAATAGACCTTGCTGGGTTCCCCATCAGTTTACTACCATTCTACCACATTTTTTTTTTTTTTTTTTTCCAATCATGTTTCTCCACAATTATCCACTACTTGCACCAGACTTAACATAAAAGCACAGTTTTCCCTGGGTTTTCGGGTATTTCTTTCTGAAGGTCCCTGCATCACATAAGACTTTTTAAAGTAAGTTTAGTATGCTTTTCTCTTATTAATCTGTCTTATGTTATGAGAGTATCAGCCATGACCCTCATGAGGGGTGAGGAAAAGGTATTACTGTTTCTCCCTTACAGAGTCAAAGCAAGCCCTATCAAAATCCTGGCTTTTTTTTAATCATAAAAATTGAAAAACTGATGTTAAAATTATATGGAAATGCAAGGCACCCAGAATAGCCAAAAAATTAATAATCTTTTAAAAGAAAAACAAAGTTGGAGGACTTACACTTCCAAATTCGAAAACTTAATACAAAACCACAGTAGCAATGACAGTGTGGTACTAGCATGAGAACAGACACGTAGATCAATGGAAGAGAATTTAAAGGCCAGAAAATCACACGTATGTTCAGTTGATTTTCAATAAGAATGTTAAGATAATTCAGTGAAGAAAGAACATTATTTTCAAAAAATGGTGCTTGGACAACTAGATATCCACATGCAAAAGAATTGAGTTGAATCTCTACCTGACGCAATATATATAAATTAATTGAAAATGGACTGTAAGACCTAAATGTAAAATTACAGAACTCTTAGAGGAAAGCATGGATATAAATCTTTATGATCTTAGATTATGCCGCATTTTTCAGATGTGACGACAACAGAAAGCACTAGCAAAAAAAAAAAAAAAAAAAGGAAAAAAATAGATGAAAAGGACTTTATCAAAATTGAAATATTTTTTGCTTCAAAGTATACCATTAGCAATGGGAAATGATAGCTCACAGAAAGGGAGGAATTTTTGCAAATCATACATTGGTTAAGGGACTTGTACCAAGAATATACAAAGAAAATTTACAACTAAATAATAAAAAGGCAACCTAATTTTTTAAATGGGCAAAAGATTTGAATAGACATTTCTTTAAAGAAGATACACAAGAAAAGATATTGAATATCTTTTGATGGCCAATAAGCACATGAAAAAACATTCAATATCATTAGTTATTAGGAAAATGCAAATCAAAATCACAATGAGACACCACTTCTTAGGCACTGGGTTGACTAAGATTTTAAAAATGGACAATAACAAGCATTGGCAAAGACGTGGAATAATTGGAACCCTCATACACAGCTGATGGGATTGTAAAGTGGTGCAGTTGCTGTGGAAAAGTTTATCAGATCCTCAAAATGTTAGACATAGAATTATTATGTGACCCAACAATTCCAGTCCTAAGTATATACCCAAGAGAACTGAAAATGTACGTTAACCAAAAACTTGTACATGAATATTCATAGCAGCCTTATACAAACAGCCAAAAAAATAGAATCAACATGAATACATCACATTCAGAATAGTCATAAGATACAATGAAATATTATTTAGCCAAGCAAAGGAATGAAGTACTAACACATGGTACAACATGGATGAACCTTGAAAACACACTACGTGAAAGAAGCCAGACACAAAACGCCACATAATAAATGTCCATAAGAAGCGAGTGTGTAGAGACAGAGAGCAGATTAGTGGTGGCCAGGGGCCAGGGGGAGGGGGAAACTGATGAGGTTTCTTACTGATGTGAAGAAAATGTTTTAAAATTAGCTAGTGATGGTGGCTGCACAACCCTATGAATGTACTAAAAACCATTGAAGTAGACGAGGGCTGTCCAGAAAGTATCCAGCCATTGTTAATGTAATGAGAATGGTTACGTGGCTGGATACTTTTTGGACAGCCCTCATGTACTTTAAAAGGATTAATTTTTTGGTATACAAATTTTATATCAATAAAGCTGTTCTTTTAAAAACAGAGAAAGAGCGAGAAAGAGAGGCTGAGAGGTTAGAGAGTTTCCCCTGTGGAAGAGATCATTCCTCAGTTTGGGAAAGGTGTGCAGTAGGTTAGGAGACCATGCTGGATTTTGAGTGGTCATGGAGAGAAAAATAGAAAAGCCACATGGTCAGAGATGCAGTTAGGATTTGTTATAGAAGTAGGAAGCCTTGGCAGGAGATGGGTTTACGGGTTGCAGTGTGTTAAAAGGCCAGTACAGGCATTATCCTGTCTTCAGTGTTTTAAATAAAGATGCCATTCTCATTGTGTCTACATTCTCTGTGGGAATCTTAAAAACTGACCTCACTTTTACTATCCTCAGATAAGGTCTGTATAAAATCTTACCATTGAGTAAACAATGTCAGCCAACCTCTCTGTACTCAGAAAACAGCCATCTTGCAGGTGTTTGTTTTTAAACTCAATTGACCATTAGCTTTGATATTATTAGAAACAGACACCCTTCAAATAGAAGTTTACTTTCTAAATTATTCCTCTGGTGAAGAGATCAGACTTCCCATGTACCAAGAGAAAACAGAGAGGACAAACTTGGTAAAGTGTGAACATATGGCTATGAGAAGTCACAGGGATAAGTAAAATATTAAAGAAAAGCATGAAACAAAATACTGATGAAAGAAATCATTGATGACACAAATGGAAAAAACATCCCATGCTCATGGATTGGGAGAACCAATGTTGTTAAAATGTCTATGCTGCATTCTAGCCAGGGGGAGCAGAGCAAGATCCTGTCTCAAAAAAAAAAAAAAGTAAAGAAAAGAGATGGAGGAAGGAAGAAGAAAAGGAGGGAGGGTCCAAGGGTGTGAATGTGGGACACTTTAGAAGAACAGAATGTTGCAATTTGGGCCCTCCTGTGTAACACGAGCTATCTGATGACTGCATCCGAACAAGCCCTACCAAGTCTTTCCTTGTGGATTGATTTGCCACTGTTTATTCCATACTTCATCTTCGCAGGAAAATGAGTGGCTTTTCTCTGCACATAGCAGGGACGGTCAGAGCAAGGAGGTGAGGAGGAACAATCCAGTGGCAAAAACAAGGAGTGATTAAGAGTGAAAGGTAGCAACGCTCCTCTCCGTATTCCTTTCCATTTTCTCTGCATTGGAATATAGATCTGAGGTTTTACACAAAGCTCAGGCACAACTTAAGCCATAGATGTGGTTCCTTTCTCCAGTCCCAAAGGCTCCCAGTCAGCCCTAGGCCTTGTGTAGGGAGCTTCCAAACCGTGCTACCCCAAGTTTAATTAATTTTCTGCAAAAAGTGACTGGTTGACATGACAGCAATAAACATCAAATTCCATTAATTAATACTGAGACGTCTGTGTCCGTGTGGTTTCTCAATTACACACTCAGATGCAGCCACACTTATGCTGGCAGCAATTTGGTCGCGGGGCCCAGTCAAGGCTGTTAAAATGGAAAGAGGACCAAGGGGGGGTGGGCGGGCAGGTGGCATCTGCGCTTTGGCTGAGATAATCAGCTTGGAGGTATTCACACTCTGAAGCCCACTCCCCAGAGAAGGGTTTAAGAGACCTCGATGAAAGGATTTAAATTTGGTTGGGTGAGGCATTTTCATTTTGCTGATGGCCTGGAAGGGAACTGTGAGCTTGATGAAAACAGCACTTCCCTCGGGTTCTAAGACATACTCTTCACACTGGCTCCCCTCCCATTGTTCTTTCTTGCTTGCTTTTTTTCCTAGCTACAGTCATCTTCAATTTCATGTTAATTCAGAAGAGAGTCAAAGGGGAACAAAAAGCAATCTTTGCTTCTCCCACTCAAGTGAAAAACCCTAAAGGGACCGTGCCTCCCATCGGGCACACGTCTTAGGGCCTGGAGACAAAGTAAGAATGTTCTCATGCACAATGGAAGGTTAGGTCGTGGAGATAAAGCAGTGTGATTAAATCTTGATAGATCTTTGTCTTAAGAGTGAAAAAAAAAAAAAAGAAAGTCTTGTTTGCCAGGTTATAAAGAGCGCCGTTGGCAATCCCCACTTAATCAGGATCTTGATGAGTGTATTTTCCCTCCCAGGACTAAGACACCAAGGAAGAGTCTATTTGAGGCATCCTCTGGTCCATTCCCACGTGGTTGCTCCATCCCTGCCACTCCATGGGCCCTGCCCCGGGAAACAGCTGTTTCATTATCCCAGCAATTTTATGATAATTGTTTGGACTTCAATTTGAAGATTATGAAAATAAAGCCCTAGCCCCACCCAGCCTCAGAGGGCAACAAAGTTGATAATTGTTAAATTTCTTCCATACCTTTATGGGGAAGTATTGTTCCCTTATTAATAAGTTAATAATCTTTTCCAATTTAAGGATGGAGTAACAAGGACCCAAAAGTCAAGCAATTTGCCCAAGGGCACTCCCCAGATGGATGACAGGTCCCTAACAGATGCAGAGTGTTCTGAACAAGGGTGCAACGGCGTGGCATGGGCTGCAATGAGAACCTGCCTTCTGGATGCTCCAGCTGAGCCTCGCAACTCCAGGGGTTGAAGCTGGTGGGGTTAAGATAGGGTGGATTCGTTATTACTATTTATTTCTGTTGCTGTGTTTCAAAAGGCCGGGAAGAAGGTGACTGCTCAGGCCTGAAAAGTACAGAGCTGCCCAGATAGAAATTAAATGGTAGAGGTTATGATGACACGATTTCAGAGTCAGATGCACTCTGTTTAGAAACTCAAAAAAAAAAAAAAACCAGAAAAGGCCCTAATCTGATACAAAGGATCAGAATTAAGGATCAATTCTATTCCTAGGTCCCCTCACCAACTAGCAGAACAATTTTGAGCATTTCACTTAACCCCTCCACGCTACAATCTTTCATTTGTTTAAGGGTGCTCAGTGAAACCTGCTCTACTGTCAGGGTTGGTATGGGATAAGAACCAAAAGGCATCTGTGAGCAGAAAGCTCCAGCAACCTTTAAATAGGCCCCACTATGCGTTGGGAACTGGGTGTCTATCCCTTAGAGAACAATGGCTAAGGTTAAGAAGTTTTCAATATGTCCCAGGCAATAGGCTACATACTTGGCAAACTGTCCCATTCAATCTTCACAAATACCCAGTGAAGTAAGTACTAGCATTGCTCTAATTCAAAAGATGAGAAAACTGAGGCTCAGAGATGTTAAGATCTTCCCCAAGAATCACACAATGAATAGGTGGCACAGCCAGGATTCAAAACAAATTTTATCTAATCCTGGCACTGGAGAGCTCACGTTCTAGGCCATTCTCCATAGCGAAAGCACTCCGGAGTCATTCAGATAAGCCATGGCATGACTCCGCTGTACACAGATGAAAAACACCAAGTTGGAGCACATGTGTGCAGAAGGAAAAATATTTCTGGCCCTAAACAAGCCCTTTTACCCCCATCAGCGAGGCTTCGGTCCCAGCTCTGAGATGAGTGCCTGTAGGCAGAGAGGGCGGGTGGCGACGCTTGTCGGCGGAGGCAGGGCTTGGGCCACGCATGGGCCCGGAGCAGCCTGAATGCTCCACAAATCACCACGTGGCTCCCCGTGCTCGAGTTCATTCCAAACAAATCCATTAAAAGCACCATCTTAATGAATATTTTATACAGTTATGACGTAGCGAGTCCCGTTTAGGAGGGGCTCTTACTAAAGGCTGAGACAACGAACTACTGAAATAGCCAACTAATCATCAAAGCCAATAGAAATCTGGTCAGGGGACACAAAGAGAACAAAAAGAAAGCCACATACTCCCTTCCTGCTGGTTAAAAAACAAATTTTTTTTTTTTAACTCTACCTACCATGTTCAAATACTGCCAGCCATCAGGAAGAGGCACCTGTTAGAATAATTAATTTGTTTTTCCTCGGCCCCTTCATGGGTTCGGAAGAAAGTTAATGTACATATTTATTGGCTCAAGTCGGTTCTATCTTTGAGCTTTTAAAGAACATGCATGCACACTTAAACATATGCACACGTCTTAACCTACTGCCCCTAGAACTTAACAGAAAGTGGGGGAGAGGAGACAATCCTAAGGAACAAACCCAGTGGCATCCCATGCGTCATTCTACACCACTTCTCCAAGCCTTGCCCCCATCCCAGGAGAACATGGTGTGGCTCAAGGACTTTGGATGAGAAAGAGGCTGAGCCTACAACACCGACAGCAAACCGGTGGTGGCCTGGGTGGAGAGGCACCCTGTGGATGTTCTGTTCGCTCTGCCCGTCTCGACTTGCCTACTGTTTTGAAGAAATTTGAATTTGTCGTTAACATTTAAAAATCTGGAGATTTCACAAACTTGTCTGGGTTGCTGACTTCTCTTGAACAGTCTGGAGAGCTGCACGCATGGGGCCCATATTCCAGCACAACCACAGCCCACGGGGGACCAGTCCTCACTGGCAGAAGCGCTGAGCTCCCCCGTTCCCAGCCTCCCAAGCGTTTCCCTGACAGGAAGACAGGATCCCTCGCCACTTGGCATTCCCCTTGCAAGGCTGTTTTCCTTAGAGTTGCAAGGAAAGCAAGAAACTCTTCATACCCACATTTCTAGCTAAAGTGGGAAAATGAATGACAGACTGGGATAGCCACATATTTGCAGAAAAATAGGAGAAAACCTAAAGCCTTATTGTGAGTGGGAATGAAGACTATGCATTTGTGTTTGATGTGCAAACAACATCCAGGCTGGTTTAACTCAAGTTTCTTGCCTGGCCTCTGTGGGCATTTGAGATAGAAAACCTGGTCTAAAGTTACTAAAGATGTCTGGAAATTGGCCTTTAGGCTCTGGTTTTATTCCCATAGCTCCAGGTGCCTTCCTTAGTGCTTGGCACAGGGCTGATCATATAGAAAAATAAAATACATAAGGAACTAAAATTACTAGAATTACATTGCCCCCTTTTTCCCTTCCCATTTGAACAGATTTCTGGGTACCACCTACCCTATGCTACCATCCTCTTTTCTTGCTGATTTAAGAATCCTTCTAGAGCCTTTCTGTGCTCTAAATAAAACTTTATTTTAGGACCGATCACACTGGGAAGAACCTAGCAATGGGGTTCACATAGGACTTTAACGATCAGCTTGATAACATATTCACTTGGCGACCAACCACACTCAGATTTAAATTCCAGCTTCGCCACTCACTGTCTTAGCCTGGGTTTCCCAAGAGCAGCTCCTGAGATAAAGATATATGTCGTTTATTAGCGAATGTGATCCCCAGAATGAGGGGCAAGGAAAGGAAGAGGGAAGGAGGACAAAGCAATATGAGGACACATTCACTGCTGCAGGCAAGTGGTTACTTCATATGGGACCTTCTGAGAAGCCTTATGGAACATGCGTCAGACCTGTGCGCCAGGGACAAGAACCTTTATCCACTAGCTCCCACCCACATTGGCAGAGCATTGCCCAATGGTGCATTAACATCCCCGCGCAACCACAGGAAGCCAGAAAAACTAGCAAGGCCAAGAAGATGTGAGACGGTGTACAAAAGACATCCTATACAATGACCTTGATCAAATTATTTCAATTCTCCAAACCTCAGCTTCTCCATCTGTAAAATGGGATAACACCACTAGTGTTTCCATTTTAGGGATGAAGGAAGGATGTAATGAAATAATCTGTGTAAAGCTTATAACAAAATGCCCAGCATATAGTATATGCTAATGAATGGCAGTTTCTAATATTCTAAGCACTGCGCACCCTGGAGGACTTTATCTGAGAGCTCAGCAGGAATAATTAATGAAATCAAACAATGGTAATTACAATCTCAGTGTTCGCCTAGCAAGAGATGGCAAACTGGCTGCTGCTAGGCCAATTCTATTCCATAGACATATGTTTTTTTGCTTCCTACACTATATATACATATATAT
>NW_012147190.1:214478-216370 GCF_000956105.1 Propithecus coquereli | reverse complement strand
CTTGTCTCTAGAAAAAGAATTATTCATGTGGCTCAGTGGCTGAGAGAAACTGGAGTGGAAATGTTTCTTGAATTAGGGTTTAACAGTGGTTGGTGATAATAAAAGCTACCTTTTATTGAGAGGTTGTTATGCATTAGACATGGTTCCAAGTGTCTTATATTCATTAAAACCTAAAAAAAAATCCCACAGGAAAAATGCTGTTAGTGGTCCTGTTTTACAGATTAAGAAACGAATCACATCTTCTCCTTTTCTTATATTCCACCAAAAAACATGCTAAAAACAACAACTCTAATACTACTTATACTACTATTGCTACTATGATTAATATTAATGTAGTTAAAATTAGTTAATTTAACCAGTTACTAAGCATTATGAAATGCCCAAAGTTTAAAATAGTGCTAGACATTACTGATAAAAATAAGAGAAACAAGAAATTACGGTCATATACATATTCAAATAGAGTTAGGGCATAAGACAGTACCTTGGGGACAAGTGTATGCAGTGAACTTCCTTAAGCAAAATACTACTGTTGCTCAATACTATACCTAGAAGGAAAACTAGGAAATAAAAACAGTGGCATTCTAAACTAAATTCTTACCCAATTTTAATGTGTTTAAGACTGAAATGTACAAATAAAATTCTTAGAAAGCCTCAGAATATAAGTGGCATACATGTATCAAGCATTTATGATAATAGAGGTTCGTGAGACAGAGGGGTTTTTTTATTTTTTTATTTTCTTAAGAGACATAGTCTTTGTGTTTCCCAGGCTAGAGTGCAGTGGCTTTTCACAGGTGTGATCCTAGTACAGTACGAGTCTTGAACTCCTGGCCTCAGCCTCCCAAGTAGCTGGGACTATGGGCCCACACACCACAGCTCACGGCGGGAGGTGCTTTTTTACTTTTAAAAGCAGCAGTAATGAAAATTGAACTTTTGTTTTTATTTTGCGTTCTTTTAATTAGGTATAAGTATTAATTTGGGAATAGTGTATGCAGATATTACGAATAAAATATATAGAATAAACACACACACACAATCATTTTCCAGACTTTAAAGACATATTGATGCTGCCCTGAGTCTTATTTTAGACACTGTCATGTCATTATTTTGACTATATAAAATACGAAAATTTTCTTGACATGTACAGAATTTTTACAAACCAGTAAGCATAGCATTAATGAACAATGCAGCAAGAATAACAGTAAGAAAATCTAATATAAATAAGACTAACATACAACCCAATCAAAATGGGCAGAAAATATGAAAAAAAAAGTTCACAATGAAAAAAAATACTTTGGCTTATAAATGTATGATAAAACATTCAACCTCAGTTAAATCAAGGGATAAGACACCATTTTAACCTTAAAGCCTCAAAGACATTGTCATGAAACATATGCTTCATTTGCCCCCAGATCATAATAAACATTACAGGTAGTTCAATGTTGACCTCAATGCTTTTCATAAAGAATACAATTGTTTTTCCCTTTTATTCTTCTCTTATCCCCAGGCTGTGATTTTTCTCACTTTGGCCTCTTCATATTTTCCTTCCAACAACAATGTTGGCTCTGTCTGCACAGAATTCCTAATCCAAATAGTTGAATCAAAATATTTTTTAGTTCGTGTATACAACATCAGAGAAAAGTCCCATGTATTTGAATTATGAGGGAACTTATCATTAAGCCCTTAGGTCTAAATGCTATATTTCCATAGATACCAACATTCTTTGAAAAGACCTGCTCAGATGAGATTGGCAAAGTTATCACTTGCTTCTAAACACCAGCCAACCAGACAACAAAGAGAGAAGGGGAAAGCCATTTAAATGAGTTTGATTCTCAATTTGGATAAATTTTTAATTTTTGAAAAATATTTATTATCGTATCCATGAAATTTTTTAT
>NW_012147190.1:209675-214428 GCF_000956105.1 Propithecus coquereli | reverse complement strand
TGCCAGCTGGAGTCCAGTAATGGTGACCCTTTCAGATGGGGCATGTCTTTTCCAATGTGTCACTGTCCCCTCTGTCTGCTTCACTCATTCGCAACCTGCCTGCCACCAGGGACCTCTGTGTTTGAAACCCCTGGACTGACACTTAACCTAGAAAAGCAGGGTCCCTGGAAACTCAGCCAGGACCCCAGGAGAGAAAATGCAGGAAAACAGCAAGACTTTGTTTTTCAGCGAGAAGGCTGAAGAGCCAGCCTGATCCCTGTGGAACGCAATGTCCTTGTGATGGAGAGCTAAGTGAGTCCCGCTGAGGGGAGAGTGTGTGGTTCCAGTGAGGCTGGCTATTACCAACCTGAGGCTGAGGTCACCCCAGCTGCTCCTGGTGCCTGCAACTCTGTTTATTTCATTCTGGTTCATACCAGAGATTTATTTTTATGAACAGCGAACATTTTTTGTAACATTCTCTCATTTAACCTTCATTATCAAAGTCTCTGCCCAAAGCCCATATAAGCACCATTATTGCCCATATAACATTTTCCAACATAAACCATTTAAGGCATTTTCCCCCCATTTTTATTTATTTCTCTTCTGTTACATTTCATTTGAAATGTGCATGGGGGAGAATGTGTCTTGTTTTTATGTTGTCTCATAGAGACCATAAGCCCTAATGGTGGGGGCTGCCTATTTGGGAGGTTAATAAGCAATGGAGACATTCATCATATAGAACAAACAACCAGGATATGCTGGCCTCTTAAAAAAGTACTAGAAAGGAGTTTTGTGTGACTGAGGAAATGGAAAGGAAAATAACCCAGCTTTTTTGTGTCTGCTGAAAGTCAAGAGAAGAAGAAACATGGTGGCCCCAAAAGAGGAAGCCAAAAGATTACAAGCACGATGCTGTAGTATTGCTCCTCCAATCACCCATTAATAAGCAAATTCTCCATGGATAATGACAGTATGATGCATGTCCCTGAATCCTCAGCACCTGGTCAGTGGGTAATTTAACAAGAGTTTGTACTCTTAGAAACTCAACTGACATAAACAAAAATAGTAATACACTGGCTCACACAATTGGAAAGCCGTATGCAAGAACTAAAACAGTGTCTGCTGTGATCTGAATGTGTCCCCCCTAAATTCATGTACAGAAACTTAATCCTCATCATGTCATTGTGATCCTATTAAGAGTGGTGCCTACTGGGGAGTGATTAAGCCATGAAGGCTCCACCCACATGAAGGCATCGGTGCCTTATCAAAGGGCTGGAAGGAACCAGCTTAGGCCCTCTTTGTCTTTCTGCTCTCTGGCCATGTGAGGATACAGAGTTTGTCCTCTTTCTGCCCTTTTGCTTTCCATCATGTGAGGATGCCACCATGAGACGTTGATGGAGTGGGCCCTCACTAGAGCTGAATCTGCTGGCACCTTGGCCTTGGACTACCCAGTCTCCAGAACTGTCAGAAATAAGTTCCTGTTGTTTAGAAATTACCCAGCCTCAGGTATTTTGCTATAGCTGCATAAACAGGCTAAGGTGATGTTTTTAGATTCTCTGCCTCTCTGTTTCTCTCTCTCTTTCCTAAACATTCCCCCTTCCTTTCTCTCTGTTGCTTTTGCTTTGGGTAGTCAAAATGTTCACCAAGAAGCTGTAGGCTTACCTTCCTACAAACTCAGTAATTCCAATAATAATAGGAAGGAAGGAAGAAAATAAGAAGGAAAGGGAAAGAACAAGTTTCTTTTTTCCACTTGTTTCATCAAAAGTCCTCATGTAAATCACCTCAGTGGCCCAGTTTGAATCTCTGAACAAATGACTGAGGTCAGGGATAAGGAATACATAGACTGGAAAGCCAAGGGTCAGCCTACCCTACACACAGGCTGAGAACGGAGGCAGTGGAACTCATACTGGGTTGGCATAAGCAGTAGAAGCCCACCACAGAAGAGGTGGATGATGTTGTTGCATAAAGAGAACAGGAGTCAGAAGACCTGGACACTTCCTTGCAGCTCTAGAGTAACCAGCTAGGATGTCGTGCAAATTAAATTGAATTCAGTGCCACAAATGTGTACTGGGTCTATGTGCTAAAACCTGAGAAAGTAAAGTTGCAAAGCCATTGACAACGATCTCAATAAATCTGTCCACTTGTAGAGGCCAGAGCTAATGAATCTTCAGGAAACCTCGTGCTAGGAAAAACAGTAGAAGTATGCACAAGGTGTAAGGGCATTTTTAGATTCCCCCAGAAGCAGAGCCTGAGATTAGGATTTGAGTGCAGGTGACTGATATTTGGGACACGATCTAGGAAACCTGGGTAGAGTATTGGGGAAGTGAGACAGGGAGGGGAAGGATGGCAACATACGGGACCATCAGTGAGTTACCACTGTGCGCAGGTGGATCTTAACCTGCTGGGGACTCTGGGAGCCAGTGTAGAGCATAGACCTCCAAATTATTTAACAGGCTAAGGTGGGGGCCGATGGTGAGGAAACTGAGGTATTTATATATGAATTTGTGGCAATCGTTAGCTAAGGATTGCTGGAGGATAGGGCCGTAATTCTGCAGGCATTTCTAGGATGAGTGTGGACAGAATGGGCTTTCAAGGCCAGGGGAAGCCCTCAGGCAAAGAGATGCACATGCTAGTGGCTGGCAGTCAGACAACTGCACTGAAATGGTAGGGCCTGGGGGTTAGGTTGGGCACTGCCATATCTGATCTTAGGGGAGAAATCATTTTACTAGTCTTTCTCAAAAAAAGGAAATTGGACCGGCAAATCCCTGAAGCCCTAACCAAGTCTAAAATCCTAAGATTCAAGAGCTAGTCTAGCAATCTTGTTTTATATTAATATTAATACTTCCATGTTGGCTTGTCGCAAGCTGATTTTTAAAGCAATCTGGAAATGGGTGGGTGGTAGAAAGTGAAGGCAGCTGAAAGAGTGATGAGGTTAATGATTTTGTGGTCAAAAACCCAGGACTCCACACAAAAATGTCTTCATCATAACAGCCTAACTTGTAAAAAAATCTGCTTACTTTTAACTCTATGATCTCAGCCCCTGCCCCTGCAAGGTGAAATCATACACCATGAGCCCTGGCACAAGTATCCTCAAGGCTGTGGTTTCATAAAAAAGATAACTGAGGCTACAGGTGGTTATGAGCTCCTGATCAAGTGCTCCCTTCTGTGTATGGCCAGTGACAGGAACTAAGAGGGGCATGTAGCAAACCAGGCTTCAGAGGAGAAATTAATTTCTTTTCTATATTCAAGGGCTTAGTGCTACATTGCCTTCATACTTCCAAAGCCTCCTCCCAGCTCAGGGATGTTGATTATATTTGCTTATACTACTTTTAGCATTTCTTAGAAGTGTTTTAGTGGCTGTGGAAGTGTTTTAGTGGTTGTCATGCAGACAGGGCACCAAAACATTTTTGCAACATGGCTTTATGTGGCTATGTTTCGGAGTAGGGCTCCCCATTCCAACAAAACCCTATTTCCCAGAAATCTGCCTGTAAAACACAAACTCCCTGTGAACCCACACTGGGCCCTGTACAGAGCATGTGAGTTCCCAGGGACAGGTTTGTTGTCTTCTCATTTCTTAAGATGTGTTCTGGAAAATTAGATCTCTTCCTATGTTTTCCCTTCCCTTTCTTTTTCCATTCCATAGAGCACCACTATCGTTGTTTCTAAAGGAAGCTCAACAATTGCATTTGATTGTAAAGGATGGAGCATTTAAAGACTGGGGTTGGAAAAATGAAAATCATACAATTCAGTAATGAACCAGAATGATGGAGGGGAAACTCTCCCTGAAGTGCTGTTGATGATGAACATCTCCGAGTGCCTGTCCGTGCAACTCATTAGAAAGAACCGGCATTTCTCCCTAGTCAAGCACAAGATCAAACTAGTCAAAATTAAAGTCCTCCGTATGCACACAAAACTGGATAGCTTGCAGTTGTGTCCTCCACTGGGGTTAGTTTTGCCAGAAAAGGACTTAATTTAGCAGATTTGGGGAGTGATTTGAGCATTGCTGGGCACTGTCTATTTAGGAATAGAGAAAGGATACCCTTAGTGGACAAATTTGATCCTACAACAAACCCCGGCTTCTATAGTCTTCTCTCAAGTCTTAGCACTAACCTCTGGCAGCAGACTTGTCTCTAGAAAAAGAATTATTCATGTGGCTCAGTGGCTGAGAGAAACTGGAGTGGAAATGTTTCTTGAATTAGGGTTTAACAGTGGTTGGTGATAATAAAAGCTACCTTTTATTGAGAGGTTGTTATGCATTAGACATGGTTCCAAGTGTCTTATATTCATTAAAACCTAAAAAAAAATCCCACAGGAAAAATGCTGTTAGTGGTCCTGTTTTACAGATTAAGAAACGAATCACATCTTCTCCTTTTCTTATATTCCACCAAAAAACATGCTAAAAACAACAACTCTAATACTACTTATACTACTATTGCTACTATGATTAATATTAATGTAGTTAAAATTAGTTAATTTAACCAGTTACTAAGCATTATGAAATGCCCAAAGTTTAAAATAGTGCTAGACATTACTGATAAAAATAAGAGAAACAAGAAATTACGGTCATATACATATTCAAATAGAGTTAGGGCATAAGACAGTACCTTGGGGACAAGTGTATGCAGTGAACTTCCTTAAGCAAAATACTACTGTTGCTCAATACTATACCTAGAAGGAAAACTAGGAAATAAAAACAGTGGCATTCTAAACTAAATTCTTACCCAATTTTAATGTGTTTAAGACTGAAATGTACAAATAAAATTCTTAGAAAGCCTCA
>NW_012147190.1:205936-208600 GCF_000956105.1 Propithecus coquereli | reverse complement strand
CTTTACAATAACCCTATGACATAAATGCTATTATTCTTTTTGCAGATAAATAAACTGAGATTGAGCAGCTAATCAAAGACACATTAGAAAATATTTTATCTTGAATGTAAAATTTTAAATATAAATAATAATGCTTGTTCTCATTTACATGCTTTATCACATTTAATTCTTACAATAACCCTATGACATAAGTGCTATTATTATTCCCAGCTTACAGATGAACAAGCTAATGTTTAGAGAGATTAAAGAATTTTCCAAAAATCATATGACTAGTAAGTAGCAGAGCTTTGAATCAACCCGAGGCAGTCTCTTTTTGAAATCTAGTTTCTTAACCACTCTACCACTCTACCAAAAGAGTTTATCATATGAACTCTTGCTGCGTCCAGAAAATAATTTTGTTTGCCCTCATACTGCATTTCCATAAAGGTGAATTTCCATCTCAGAATCTACTGCCCCCTGGGGTGAGACCAGTATTCAGTGATGTTTAGAGAGCACAAAGGGTACCTTCTCTGTGTTTTCCTCACCTCTAAGTTCTCCCAATGGACTAGCTCCAAATGCTTCTCCTGGTTGGACATTATCCAAAATGCTCTCTTTTATCTTGGCTTCTAGAATACTAATCATCCTGAATCATCAAGCAAAATCCCCTGTAAAAAAGAATAGACCAAGTCCAGTGATACCATCAGAGGCTTGGCTAAGAGCACAGGGAAAGAGCTAATGTCTGCCATATGCCACAACCTCTTCACAAATACTTTCTACACGATCTGGATCACACCATAAAACCAGTGGGAAAGATTATGGGGAGATAGATTTCAGCTCCATCTGGACTGAGCTTATTAGTAATTGGAGTTCTCTCAGGAAGAAGTGAGATTCCCTGTTCCTGGAGTGATGCAAGCAGAGGATGAATCATTAATTGGCAGAAATGCAAAGGGGTCTCAAATCTCAGGTGAAAGGTTAGATTAGCTCAGAAGTTTTCAAGTTTGCTTCTTGATACATTGCTATGGCCATAATCACTCACGTGGTACATCACGGGTAATTTTTTACTACTAATATAGAATGATATTTGTGATTGACTTTGTAAATTATATAAATTAAAGTGGATCTGTATCAGTTCCTTGATTACAAGCAATAGAAACTATTACATGGATATTGAATAGCTCAGAGAATTGAAAGGAAAAAATTGCACATATCCCTAAGTCCTATTATCTCCATAGTGAGTAAACTGGCCTGACCTACATCAATGGGAAGTTCTTATCCTTGTCTACATTATTCCTCCTGTGTTGTGACAGAGTGAAAGCTGAGAACCATTGTATGTGTGGTCTTTAAGATTTCTTCCAAGCCTCAGATACTAGGATTCTGTGATTCTACAGGGTGAAGGAATAATAACACAGAGCAAAGCCATTCCAGCCTCAGATCCTGTGAGTTCTGTGAGAGCACAATTAACTGGCCACGTTGCTAAGGCAAAGTCTGCAACTTTTCATGGCACCAGAATGGCAAGCCGGCCCCCTTGCTCCTTCTGAGAGAGTTGCAAGAGGTAAAGCGACTGAGTTACTTTACTTGCAGCAGAAACCAAGCTACCTGTGTGAGACTCAAGCGATGAAATTCAGAGAAAAAGAGAGAAAGAAAAATCTTTTCCCTTGCATCGACAGAAGAGCTTATATACAAAAGAGGATGGAATAAGAACCTATCTGAGGAAATTATCTTAAGCAAGCATGAGGTGTGTATATATGTGTGAATGAACAAGGACGGGAAAATCTAGTTCAAAATATCAAATATTTTGAAGAAAATGTCCCTGTCTTTGCTCACCATGGAATCTAAGGAGATAGGCCTGCAAGGAGAGGGGAGCACATGCATTCCTGGGGACCAGAATCAAGAGTCCATATCCCTAAGATCCTGGAACACAGTTCAGGCTTATGACTCAGGATTAATCAGAACAATAGAGACTATATTCCCCACATTCAACCACTACTAAGCTAGTATGCTTTAGATAACATATAAGAGAGCAGGATACTGCTGAGAGAAGGACAGGAGAGAAATAAGAGTGTAAAAAATGCTTTGTGAGGCACAATACAAAGAGAAAACCTAAAGTTCAGAATTGGACATAAATTTATCTGTTTCTGCACTGTAACCACAGGTATATCTACAAGAATTTAAAGCCTGTGATGCTCTGAGGGTAACCATAGTAACAAAAAACCCAAACCCGGTTCAATCTCTAACTAATTTAACTCAAATCCCCATACTTAAAGCCCAGAAAAAGAAAATACATGCTCACTGTAAGAAAAAAAATCTACTTATTCTACTCTCTACTGTACTACACCAGATGTCCAGCATTCAAGAGCAACAAAAAATTTTGAGGCATTCAAAAAGGCAAGAAAACTACATTCAGAAGCAACAAAGCAATCATCAAAACTAGACTCAGAAATGATGCAGATGTTGGAAATATCTGACAGAGAATTTAAAGTAATAATGCTTAATATGCTAAAGGCTCTAAAAGAAAAGGTGAACCACATGCAAGATCAGATGGGTAATTTCAGTAGAGAGATGGAAACTATATCAAAGAATTAAGTAAAAATAGTACAAATGAAAAACTCCATAAGAACCATAAATAATGCCTTCAGTAGATTCATAAGTAGACTCAACATAGCTGATTAAAGAATCAGTGACCTT
>NW_012147190.1:200290-202593 GCF_000956105.1 Propithecus coquereli | reverse complement strand
CTATAAAAGAAAAAGTGTGGCAGACTTTTTAAAAATTAAAAACTTTTTGCTGCATGGAAGAAACTGTTAAAAGAATAAAAAGACACCAAAAACTAAGTGAACACATTTGCAAGTCATATTTCTGACAAAGGACCTGTACCCAGAATATATAAAGAACTCTGAAAACTCAACAATAAAAAACAAACAACTCATTTTAAAATATGTGCAACAGATCTAAGTAGATGTTTCACCAAAGAAGATATATAAATGGTAAATAAACATATTAAAATGTAATGTAAGTCATTAATCATTAAGTAAATGCAAATTAAAACCACAATGAGATATTACTGTTATTAATAGATATCACTATACCTATTAGAATGGCTTTCACAAGAAATGGCAATAATAAGTTCAGGTGAGGATGTGGAGCAACTGCAACTCTCATAAACTGCGGATGAAAACGCAAAATGGTAAAGTCATTTTGGAAACAGTTTGGTGGTTACTTATTTAAGTTAAACATAAATATGCCATACTTTATATAAATGTAAACAAATAAATCAGAACAAGGCAGGAAAGATAGAATGCGACTGTAGCAAATAAATTTAATTGAATTACAGATGAATCGAATAACCACACTGAAGGGGATGGGGAAGAATGCAGTTGGCCTAATTAACTTCAGAATACAACGTTTTGAGTGGATACTGTTAGGCTTAGACAGGAAAAACTATATGATACTATACACCACTAGCTGGTAAATTTGTTTAACACGGGAATATGGGTTAGAAACTCCGAAACTACTATATTGGTGTATAGGGTTGAACAAATAATTAAATATATTGTGTATATGAGAGTCAAGTTTCTTACTATAAGAGAAAGTAGTTACAAATAACAAAAAGGGATTGATTAGAACAAACCCCATGGCGGTCAATTGAAGTCAGAGATACCAATATGGAATGAATAGAGAGACAGATAGTGGTAGATGGTAGAGAAATACATATAGATATGTATGTTTTATGAGTTGGTATGCATACATATATTTCCTAACACTATCTACTGAGAGAACCTAGAAACAGTGACACTCCAGTAGCAATAATCACACTTTGCACCTAGACCTTGGTTTCTTAGTTACATACTGCAATAAAAAGAACCAGGCTCCTTGGAGGATGGGCTGGGGCAGGGGAAAATATGCAGTTGAGTCTGGGTTATCTTGTGGTGCCGGAAAGTAAGGATGTGCTCAAAAAAAATTTTTTTTTACTGAGGGCATATTGGAAGGACACAGGAGCTAACCTGAAAACACTGCCAATGGCCAAAATTGAAAGAATCCAGAAACAAAATAAATAACCATAATAGTGGATTATAATCCAAAGAACAACAACAAAAAAAATGAGTCCACACTGAATCAATCAATAAATAAAGGAGAAATGACAACTCTTCCTTACAGAAGAATTCCAATTAATACATGTAAAAGGAATGAGAGAAATAGACAATCGCTGTTAGAACTTCACTGTAATAATTGCTGCAGGCAAGATCCACCAATGGATAATTAAATCGGTGAGTGAAAGTTTAGGCAGAAACAGAATATTTGCATAATCTTAAAGTATCTTCCCAAAAATATTTAGTAATTTCAAAGGGGGAAAGAAAATAGTAAATTTACAGTGAAGGGTCCAGGCAGACAGGTGATGGAGGTTACTATCACCAGTAACACATACTGATGCCATGTGCCCCCCAGAGTACATCGCCTCTGTCGTCGCCTTCCCAACAATGCTTAACCTCAATATAATCAAGACAAAATGTCAAACTTGAATTACCAGGCACCGCTACAAAATAACTGGCAAGTACTCTTCAAAAAAGTGTCAAGGTCGTGAGAAACAAGGAAAGATGGAGGAACTGTTTCAAAGGGAAGTGAATAAGGAAATATAAAACTAAATACAATGTGGGGTCCTGGATTAGATCCTGGAACAGAAAAAGAATATTATTGGAAGAACTAGTGATATCCAAGTAAGTTCTATACTTTGGTTAATAGTATTGTACCAAAGATAATTTCCTGGTTACATAAGCTGTTAGTATAAGGGGATACTACATGCAGGCTATATGTACTATTTTTTGCAACTCTTCTCTAAGTCTAAAACTATTTCAGAATAAAAGAATTTTTTCAAAAGTGAACAATGACTTATATAATCACCATCATAATATGGAAAAAATATCTTTATTCTCTGTAACTACATCCCATACCAAAAGCTTGTCATTAAAAAACAAATGTTGACTCTTTTACCAATTATTTTCTATTCATTCTCCCTTACTCTGTCGGGATTTTACCCTCGTTC
>NW_012147190.1:195139-196835 GCF_000956105.1 Propithecus coquereli | reverse complement strand
CTGTGAATTTACTCACCTCAATTGAATTTTTTAAATCAAAAACTGAATTTGTTTACAGAACGTGTCCTTTAGGAGAAACATACAATTAATAATAAAAGTATGATAAACAGTAATAAAAGTTTATGGAACTGTGAGCAAACCCTGTGCTCATTCTAACAAGCATATTCTGGGTCACAAAAGTGGATCTAAAATCTCGAACCAAAAAACATAAAGTCTGAAATTCAGAAAGGCTTCAGTGTCATTTCATGTCCTTTATAACTAGTTGGAGGACAGAATCTTTGTCTTTTTGCTTAAATTATACATAGTGGCTGATATGAGATATTAATGTGGAAAAGCTCCTCACATGGTGATGAGGATGATCTCGTGGTGAAAGGAAAGAGCTTTGGTTTTACTTTTTCTCTTTTTCTTCTGTTATAATCCATTCGTACTCAATAATTTGATTCTACAAGCAATTATTGAGCACCTACTGGAAAAATTGACAGTGTTAGATGTGCACAGAAGGACCCTAGGCAGCTTAAAGTAATAAAACTTTCCCCTTATTTCTATGCTAACTGAACATATATTTGTTAGCAACAGCAAAAGAAGCAAAGTATTAAATCTATGTGTAAATATGTTCAGTGGAAGCTTGTGTGTCTTTTTCTTTTCTCCTTTATGCCTAATCATCTTTACCACTACCATTTCAGCATTTGCTCCTGATTGGGGATCCTAAGAGATTCAGAGAGGTATAAGAAATGGGCCCAGCCTTTGAGAATTGCACAGTCTCACCGGCAAAAACGGGTAGATGCACAAAACCATGAGAAAACCAAGGCTTCAAGTTTAAGTTATATATACAAGGTCAAATATGCAAAAAGTTGCTGTTAAAGCCTCCTTTCTAAGCTGTAACCCAAGGTGTAGTGCAAGACAGCTTGTGCTATGTGATTAAGAAAATAGAATCTGAGTAAGGCTATTGAATAACTGGGTCTGGAATAAACTGTAGAGGAATGAGAGTGCCAGCGGAAGGCAATAAAGACACTGTTGCAGTTATTCCAGTAGAAGCTGAGGGGGCCATAAACCTCACAGCTGAATCACCTGGGGAGCTTTTGCAACATGCACATGCCCACATTACCCACGGATTCTAACTCTGTAGATCATGGGTGTAGCAAGGGCATGCGTCTTTTGAAAAAAGCTCCCTGAGTGAGTCCCTCCTTGCTTAAGAACCACTGGTCTAAATAGGGTGTCTGCTCTACCAAACAGGGATTTTCCTCAAATCAAGGCTGTCTCTTATTAGCCATGTGACCTCTGACAAATCTACCATACTCAGAAAATGTGCAAATAAGTGATATGTTATTTTTTCTTCCATTATAGGCAAAAATAAATGTTACGGATTCAACACTGTAAATCTTGGGAAATGAAATCAAACCTGCCAATACCCAGACTTCCAAAGTAGTGATACCAAATCTCAAATAGAAGTGTTTTTTGATCAGCTTGCCTCATAAACTATAATGTATTGATTACTTACCATGTGTCACACACCCTGTTAAACACTTCACATATGTTATCTCATTCAGTCCTCACCATCACCTTGTGGAGAAAGCACTATTATTATCCGCATTTTAAAGATGAAGAAACTGAAGCTCATGGGGGTTCAGTCATTTGTCCACAGTAATACATAGCTAATAAACTGTCGAAGACCTCCGTGTTAAACTTTAAGCATCAG
>NW_012147190.1:191460-194944 GCF_000956105.1 Propithecus coquereli | reverse complement strand
GCAGGGTCCTATTTTTAACGTTTGTTTGCTTTTTCTCGCTTGCGCATATGTGTAGATATGTACATATCTGTGTGTGTGTACGTGTGTACATGTGCATGTGTGTGTGGTCACCTGGGCCTGTTGAGTCTCATGAATTGTTCTCTGATTTAATACTGTTTGCTCTCTGGGCGGTTGGGCCCTCTTTGATATCTGCTTTCAATGCACTGCTGCACTTCGACCTTTTTCAAATTCCCATTCACTGTAGCAGTTTCCTTGTGGCAATAGAGGAAGATTTGAGAGCATCATGGAGATAACCTCACATGGTTTCCTCAATGGGCTTCAAGGAGAACTGCTCCAGCGCGAGCTCCCGAATGGAGAAGGGAGGTCAAGGCATGTTGAGCTTCATGAAATCAGGCGATTTGGGAGCTGTGGGGGCCCACATCCCATCACCTTGCTTCTTAAAGGGCTTGCCCTGGACTATAAATTGTTCTCCTTGAACGGTATCTCAGAGTCAACATCCCATCACTTAAATCTGAGGAAAGAGATCTATCTGGAAAAGAAAGGAAGAGATGCCTTGTACCACCAGGCTGCCTTATAAAATGGAACTTGGCATGTGAGTGGGAAGGATGCGTCTCTGCCACTGTTGCCTTGACTACCAACGGGGAGCAATGTCCTCTCTATGTCTCAGACATGTTCTGAGGAGGAATGGAATAATGAAAATAAAAATGGCATGAAAAAACGTAGACCAGCCTTTCCATTGAAATGTGAGGATTTTCTCTTTCCTATTCTCTTCATTGCCCTTGGGGTAAAATGAGTACTCCTTCCCAGCGGTTAACAAAGTCCAACCCCCCTCTTATCTCTGGTCACTCCTCTTTTCACACCCTTTGTCCCCTCACACTGGACAGTTCCCCGTGTACTTTCCACTTTATTGCCTTTGTACAACTTCCTTCCTTCTTCCTGGAGCTGTTCTCCCTGCTCTCACATGTCCCTGACTCCCCTTAGGCTGAGTAACTCATACTCATCCTCCAGGCCTCAACTTAAGACACTGCTTCTTCCACCAAGCCTTTCCTGAACCTCACTATCCTCCTAAATACCCAGAACTAAGTTCAATTAGTCCCTTTAACTACATATGTCCCCTACCAGATCATAAATTACTCAAATGGGAGAATCTGCCTTTCTTTTTTACCATTACATGCATCCCTGGCTCCTAACAGGGTCTAGTACACAGTAGCTACTCAATAAATGCTTGTTGAATGAAGGAATGAATGAATGAGCATCTGAAAGATCAATAAATGCATACTTTCAATACAAGTTCCTTGATATAGGTCCTGTTTGGAGGATTTAGATGTAGGAAAAATATTTCAAAGACCAGATTGATGAAACAATTAGTGAATATGTAAGAGAAAACTATTTAATGGAATTAGTCATTTTAAACAAGGAAGACTCCAAAGCTTAAATCCTAAGCTAAATATTATTGTTATTTTTACTTAACACATTAACTGCCACATGAGTTGTATTTAACTCACGCTAGTTTTGAGCCTGGGGCTTCGTGAAGCATATGTAACTCACATGTCTTTTCACCTTGGGAGCCACAAGGACTATTTTTCAAGTTGCATATAACTCACACACAGAAAGCAATAAAAAATAATAATTTTTCATTAAATTAGAAAGGATCATTTTGTTTTCAAAGTTTTTATTCTATTTTTGTAATAAAATGCCATGGTGCCAAGGAAAAATTGGCCCCAAATGTGGCAGTCAATGTGTTAAATTACTATTTTAGCAATATATCACAGAACTTACATTTACATAATCTACCTATATGCTCAGCAAATTTGCTAGATGCTTTGTATATATTAATGTTTTGAATCTTCCCCAAAACCTTATGAAATAGACACAGGTTTTTATCTCCATTTAAAGACAAGAAAACAAAACCAAAGAGACTGAGTGAGTTGTCCAAAATCACACAACTATTAGAGAGTGGAATCCTAATTTAAATCCAAGACTGCTGGAGTCTAGGATCTGAGCTGCTAAAAGTTATGCTCTCCTGCCTTCCCTTCCAGACAACCAACTACCAGTCTTTTGGGTCCCCTGAGTACAGCAAATCTCATTTAAATCCAATCCTGGATGAATTCTTGAGTTGGGGATCTGCGTCTTTCCCCATCATCTTTAAACTCACAAATAAGGCTACTCTATCAATCACAGCTTCTCTCCTTCCAAAGCCAGGGCAACTATTCCTCCCACAAAGCCCTATCAGAACTGCTGAATTTTTTTTTTTAACACAATTACATAGCTCTCCCTCCCCGCCACAGATTCCCTTTTGTTCTTCATTTGCTTCCAATAAGGAGACATTATTTGCTTGGGAGCTTTCCAGGTTAACACAAATCCATCTTTTGAAAACTAGTCCCTGTATGTGGAAAATTGAATGATGCTTTGGTGTTTGTTTAGCAAGAGAGTTGGTCTGTGGAAACGGCATTGTTATTTTATTATCTTTAATGCTTTTAAGCCATATTAAGCAGATTTAATTTCCAAAGAAGTCTTTTCTCATGGCCTCTCCTCTCTTTTTAAATGGACAAGTCACTTTCTACTATAAAGCTGTTGCCTTCAAAATGTGCCACTGAGCGCTGATTTGGCTATTTAACCGAATTAACAACACGGTCCATCTGTACCTTCCCGCCCTGCCCCAGCAAAACATGTGTTGCCTTTAACATAATGAGAAGGCTTTTTCTGATCAGACCACTTCGTATAAAATTCAATACACACACATCCCAGAACCCCCCAAATTTATCATATAAATAAAAAAGGCACACTCCTTCAGTCCATAGACAGCAGTTCTCTTAAAAAAGAGATGTCTGACACCCCCTTATCCATGAACCAGAGAGGTTTTTGATAACCCTAGTTCTTACCAGTATTGCTTTTTATTCTTTGCATCAATAAATGCTGTAGCTGGGGATGTTCACAGTGCCAGCGTGTAATAGCTTCAGTAATCATCTCATCCAGAGACCAAGAAACTCTTGTTTCTTCACACCCCAGGTAAGATTTTGAACCTTGGGAAAGCTAAACACAGCTGGTGTCTGGTTATTTACTTATGTTCTCTAACCCTGAATAAAGGAAATAAAAATATGCTGCAAAGATAAGGCTTCTTTATTTTAAGGATGAAAATAAAAAGAAGAACCTCTTCTTGCATTGAAAAATTCGTATATTTAGAGCCCGAATCAGACATTGATTGAAACACACCACCATAATTACAGGGGTTATCAATGAGTGAGGGACAGAGCCAACACTTTTCTGTGAATTTACTCACCTCAATTGAATTTTTTAAATCAAAAACTGAATTTGTTTACAGAACGTGTCCTTTAGGAGAAACATACAATTAATAATAAAAGTATGATAAACAGTAATAAAAGTTTATGGAACTGTGAGCAAACCCTGTGCTCATTCTAACAAGCATATTCTGGGTCACAAAAGTGGATCTAAAATCTCGAACCAAAAAACATAAAGTCTGAAA
>NW_012147190.1:185260-187025 GCF_000956105.1 Propithecus coquereli | reverse complement strand
GAAGCTTTTTAATTTGATCAGGTCCCATTTATTTATTTTTGTTGTTGCTGTGCTTGCCTTTGGGGTCTTCTTCATAAATTCTTTGCCTAGGCCGATGTCTATAAGAGTTTTTCCAAGATTTTCTTCTAGAATTCTTAACTAGTACAACCTTTGTGTAAAGTAATATGGAGATACCTCAAAGAGCTAAAAGTAGAACTGCCGTTTGATTCAGCAATCCCATTACTGGGCATCTACCCAAAGGAAAAAAAAGATTCTATAAAAAAGACATCTCCACTAGAATGTTTATAGCAGCACAATTCACAATTGCAAAGATGTGGAAACAACCCAAATGCCCACCAGTACATGAGTGGATTAATAAAATGTGATATATGTATGCCATGGAGTACTACTCTGCCACAAAAAACAATGGTGATCTAGCACCTCTTGTATTATCCTGGATAGAGCTGGAGCCCATTCTACTAAGTGAAGTATCGCAAGAATGAAAGAACAAGCACCACGTGTACTCACCATCAAATTGGTATTACCTGATCAACACTTAGGTGCACATACAGTAATAATATTCATCGGGTGTCAGGCAGGTGGGAGGGGGAGGAGGGGATGAGTATATTCACATCTAATGGGTGTGGTGTGCACCATCTGAGGGATGAACATCCTTGAAGCTCTGACTTGGGCGGGGCAAAGGCAATATATGTAACCTAAATATTTGTACCCCCATAATATGCTGAAATAAATACATGAATGAATAAATAAATAAAACAATGTGTATACAAAAAAAATAAATAAATAATATTCTTCCCAAAGAAAAAGCACAAAGCCTAGGTGTTTTACTTGTGAATTCTACCAAATATTAATATTTAGGGGAAAAATGATATCAATCCTTTACAATCTCTTCTAAAAAATGGAAGTAGATGTAACACTTCCTAACTTGTTTTATGAAGCCAGAATTAGCCTAATACCAATACAGACAAAGACATTACAAGAATGGAAAATTACAGACCAATATATCTTATGAATATAGATGTAAAAATTCTCAACAAAATATTTTCAAATCAAATCCAATAATCTATAAAAGAATTATTCACTGTGACTAAGTGAAATGTATTCCAGGTATACAAAGCTGCCTTGGCATTAGAAAATCAATTATTATAATCAATCACATCAACAAGGTAAAGGAAAAAAATCACATGATTATATCAATGAATGCAGAAAAAGCACTTGACAAAATCCAGCACCCATTCATAAAAAAAAAACAAACTCTCAACAAGCTAGGAATAGAGGGGAAATTCTCAACTTAATAAAGAACATTTACCAAAAAACTATAGCTATTATCATACATATTATGACTTTCTAGATGCTTTCCCTCTAAGAATGGTAACAAGGCAAGGATATCCCCTCTCATTGCTTGTCTTAGTCCATTTGGGCTGCTCTAACAAAATACCTTAGACCGGGCAATTTACAAACAACAGAAATATATTGCTTACAATTCTGGGGGCTGGGAACTTTAAGATCAAGGTACCAGCAGATTCAGTGTCTGGTGAAGGCTTGCTCTCTGCTTCATTGGTGGCACCTTGATGCTGTGCCCTCAAAAGGTGGAAGGGGCAAACACTAGCACCTCACATGGTAGAAAGGAAAGCAAGCTCCCTTGCATCTCTTTTATAAGGGCACTAATCCCATTCATGAGGGCAGAGATCTCATCACCTCCCAAAGGCTCCACTCTTAACACTATACACTATTGCATTGGGATTAAATTTTAACATATGAATTT
>NW_012147190.1:178861-184590 GCF_000956105.1 Propithecus coquereli | reverse complement strand
TTAGGTAGGTTTTTGCTCCTCCTCTCCTCCCCACCCCCGTGCATGATTTCCAATGACTTTTACTGCCCAAGATGTTCTTCTCAAGTTGATCTAGAGATTCAACAAAATCCCAATATAATTCTAACAAGTTATTTTGTAAATATCAACAAAGTGATTTTAAAGTTTATACAGAAAGAGAAAAGACCCAAAATAGCCAACACAACGCTGAAGAAGAAATGGTTGCAAGGACTGACGCTGCACAAGTTCAAGACTTACTATAAAGCCACAGTAATCAAGATAGGGTGGTATTCATGAAAGAATAGATCAATGCACAGCCCGAAAATAGAACCACACAAACATAGCCAACTGATCTTTGATGTAGTAGCTGAGACAATTCAATGATAAAAGGATATTCTTTACAACAAGTGGTACTGAAACAACTCAATACGCACATAAAAAAAAAATCTAGACACAGACCTTACACTTCACAAAAACTAACTCAAATGGATCATACATCTAAACGAAAAATGCAAAACTATAGAATTCATAGGGGATAACATAGGAAAAAATCTAGGTGACTTTGGGTTTGGCCATGAGTTTTTAGATATAACACAAAAAGCACAATCCATGAAAAAAATTGGACTTTATTAAAATTAAAAACGTCTGCTCTACAAAGACACTTAAAAAAGAGAAAGACAAGTCATATACTGAGAGAAAATGCTTGCAAAACATATCTGATTAAGGACTTATATCCAAAATATACAAAGAGCTCTTAAAATTCAACCATAAGAAAACAAACAAATTTAAAAACTAGCCAAAAATCTAAATAGACATTTCACCAAAGAACTTATACAGAGTAAAATAAGCATATGACAAGATGCTCAACATCATGTGTCATTAGGGAATCGCAACTTAAAGCAACAATGAGATACCACTACCTACCTATTAGAATGGCTAAACTCCAAAACCCTGACAACACAAAATGCTGGTGAGGATGTGGAACAACAGGAACTCTCATTCATTGCTGGTGGGAGTGCAAAATGGTGCAATCACTTTGAAAACTAATTTGGCAATTTCTTACAAAGCAAAACATACTCTTACCATATGGTCCAGCAATTACATTCCTTGGTATTTATCCAAATGCGTTGAAAGCATATGCCCACACAAAAACCTGCAAATGAATGTTTATAGCAGCTTTATTCAGAATTTCCCAAACTTGGAAGCAACCAAGATTCCCTTCAATAGGTGAATGGAAATTGTGGTACATCCATTCAATGGAATATTCCTCAGTGATTAATAAAAAAAGAGAACTACGAAGCCATAAAAATTCATGGAGGAACTTTAAATGCATATTGTTAATTGAAAGAAGACCATATGAAAAGGCTACATACCATGTGATGTAAATTATATGACATTTTGGAAAAGACAAAAGCATAGAGACAGTAACCAAGATCAGTAGTTATCAGAGATTTGGAGTGAGGGAGGAAGGGATGAATATGTGAAACGCGGGATTCTGAGGGTGACAAAGCTATTCTGTACGGTACTACACAAGGGGGATACATCACATTATGCATCTGTCTAAACTCGTAGAGCTGTACAACACAGAGTGATCCCTAATGCAAACTATGACTTTTGTTAATAATAATGCATAGATACTGATTCATCCATTGTAATAAATGTTTCTACTCAATTTTTCTATACACTGAAAATTTCTCTGAAAAATAAAGTCTATTAATTAAATTTTTAAAACACTAACGAGAAAGCTCTGTGTATATTTATATGGAAAGATCTATCAGATGCATGGCTAAGAGGAAACAGCAAGAGCAGAGCAGTGTGTCAAATATGTTACTTTTTACATAAAGCTGAGAGAAGAAATAAAAGTGCATTCATATTTGCTTGTTTATACATAAAAAGCTTTGGAAGAATACTTAGGAAATTAGTAACAGTGGTTACCTGTGGGGTTGGCAGTTGAACTGGCTAGAGGAGGGAGAGTTAGGAGACAGAAAATATGCGAATCTATGTCATGTGATTGTAACATTATTTATTTAAAAAAATTTTTTTTAAAAAACCAAGCCCTTCAGAAGGTTTGCCTGAGCTCCAGGGAAAGTGGAATTTGAATGTCTCAGAACTAATATTTTTATTTAATACTCCGAATAACTCTCTGGAATTTACCCTATAGAAATTCTTTCATGTGTGCAAACTGCATTCAAAGAAACTACAAAGATATTCACCGCAGCATTATTTGTAATAGACATAATTTTAGAAACATCTTAACTATGTATCAACAGGGAAAGTGGTTAAGAGAATGGCAATACGGACACACTAGGAATTACAACACATCAGTTAGAATAAAGTAGATTTGTGTGTGTGGTTGTTAAAAATGTCCATGATGTATTGCTAAGGAAAAAAAGTTGCAGAAAAATGTGGACAGAAAACTTTTAACTATAATATGATTTTGTTTGTAAACGTAATAAAGATCTGGAAGGATATACAACAAACTGAAAACAGTGCCTACCTCAGGGGAAGTATGTGGGATTTTAAGGGGAGAGGCTTACTTTTTACTATTTCTACTTCCTATTATTTGACTTTTTTTTTTCCTTGCAACTATGATGTATGGCTTTTTATGTGTGAATAAACATACAAAGATCTTTAAAAACCCAATGGAGTGTTGGTGCGCAGAAGCAGCAGCCATCTAGGGGGCTGTTTGCCATTACCTGTGTTCATTTCTTTCAGACCAGGAAGGGCTACAGGAACCTCAGTGTTCTCTGTAGCATTGTTAACCGGGGCACTGAATCTAACTTGCCATACCCTGTAATTGGATCCTTCCAGTAAAGCTGCCTCAATAAAATGTCCCAAGTGCTGCAGCCAAGTGTTTAGGAGGCACATAGGACCCTGGTGGCAGCCTTGGGGGTAGGGGTGGGGGCCTGGGCCAGGGGCCTGGGTCTAAAATGCTGTAGGAGGCATGCATTAAAGTCCCAGCAAGCTTAACTAGCAACAGAGGGGCACGTCTGCATTTTTCATGCAGGCTTAGAGAGACTTGTTTGCAAGGCCCAGGATCCCTGGTGAGCAGTTCTCTGTGGCTTCAGTTACAGCACAATTTCAAAAGTATTAATGCAATGAGACTTTCGTATAACGACATTAGAAAAGGGGAAAAAATTTACTCTGTGGTTTCTCCAGCAGGCATTCACGACTGCTAACAAGGAATGTATCTCAAGAAGGAACTGATGGTCGATAACTATCCCCTAAATCCCACCTCATGCAGTACCTAAAATGATAGGTAGAGAGGGGCCTACAACTTCCTACTGGCTTGATCTGGAAGCCCAAGACACCAATTCCATTCAGATGGTCTCTCCTTTTGTTTTTTCATCTCCCAGGGGCCCTGAATTCCCCTGTGATCTAGCAAATAAGCTCTCCGTCTCGGTCATTTTTTAAGGTTTCAAAATCCAAGAGCTGAATCCAGATGGGGCCTTTTATGTCCTGCCAGCCTGGAGTCACAGGCTGTTGGTGCCTAACGCTTGTCTGTCTCCACTCCTCTCATTTACACGAGGAAACAAAGGTCTTCAAGGACGAAATTACACGGAGGTGTCAGTCACAGAGCTGGGACTTGAACTCTGGGCTCTGTAATTCCACTCCAGATTTCTGGAGCCCTGTGTTCATTCATTCATACCTTCATTCATTTCTTCACACAACAAATACTTAACGGAGTGCCTATTATGTGCAGGAGAAGGATAGCATTATAGTTAAAAGTACTGATTTTGGAAACAAATTACTTAGGTTTTCATCCTAGCTCCATTGCTTATCAGCTGTGTAATCTTTACAAGTCATATCACCTCTCTGTATCTCTGTTTCCCATATTTAAGTGGGAATAATGGCAGAACTTACCTCATAAGGTTGTTGAGAAGACTAAAGAGTTAATATACGTAAGAGGCTTAAGACAGTATATAATATAATGATAGCTACTATTATTATTATTTTTTATCATTATGCACTAAGCATTATGCAGTGGACTTGGAACACAATAATGAACAAAAATAGGCAAGAGCCTACTTTCATAAAGTTTATAGACTAATGGGACTGTAGAGCTGGGACTCGGCCTAATCAGCATAGTCAGACAAGTCTGATCTGGGAAAATGATGCAGTTCTGAAATGTAAAGGAGTCAACTAGGGGAAACAAGAACAGAAGAGTTTTTTGAGTGAAGAAAAAAAGAATGTGCAAAGGCCCCAGGGCAGCTGGAGCACAGTATCCACATGGAACTGCAACCATTATGTGTAGCTGGAGCAGAGATATCAAATGTCCTGCTAAGGGTCATATCTCCTAGGGCCGTGTAGACCACTTTAATGGGCTCATCACTATCCTAGGAGCAATAGAAAGCCATTGAAGAATTTTAAGCAGGGGAATGCCACGATCAGATCTTCATTTTGGAAAGATCTCTCTGGCTGTTAAATGAAGAATAGACTGGAGGAATGTTCCTTCTCATATATCCAGTGTCTCTCCTTGTTGACATTGGTTTCATCGTAAATAGATGGAGGGCATGCTTCCCTGGAAAAAAGGCAGGGATTCTCTTCACAGACAGAGGTGCAGAGAGGTTGGGCGGGGAGGGTCAGAGAGGTTGCAAACTTAGCCTGCTTGCCGCTTAGAGAAGCACACGCCCAGTCTTCCTTCTCCAAATGGCCTCTGTATTCCACCCTCCAGCCATGGAATCCTACTTTGTTTCCACATTTTCAATCTGTATGCTGCTTCTCGGTGGTAAGCACCCTTCTGTATCTTGAATTTTTAAAAGATAGTAACCTAATCGCTGGCTACTTTCAGGGATATGAGGTGGGTAAGAGAAAGAGCATTGGGTTGCATGTAAAGAACTGGATTCTTGCTTCTGCTCCCTAGTTACGTGGTCTTAAATAAGTCACTTGCCCTCTATGAGCTTCAGTGTCCTCATCCATGAAATGGGCATAACAGTGACAGTTACTTCACAGATTACAAGAAAATCAAAAGAAACAGTGAGTGTGAGCACACTTTTATGCCAGTGGTTCTCAATCCCAGCTATGCTTCGGAATCTCCTGTTGTTTGGTTCTTAGAAGACAGATGTCTTTCCCAAACCTACCGAGTCAGAATGTCCAGGGGTAGATCCCAGGGAGCTGTGCTTCTAAGAAGTTTCAGAACTTATTCAAATGTGCATCCGGGGTTGAAAACCACTCTGGTTGTGACCTTTAGGACACATGCACTGTGGTCCAGCAACACTGACACCACTACGGGCTGTTCTTTCCCTTCTTCCTGCTTTGATTCCCGTGCATCTCCAAAGCACCCTCTACTGAGACAGCCCAAGGAAGCTTTAATAATTGTAAATCGGACATGTCAACGCTCTGCTTGAATGCCCTCCAGTGCCTCTCATTGCTCTTAGGGTAAGGCACAGATTGACCTACGGCCCTACAGGATCTGGCTATGCTGACCTCTGACCTCGACCCCTCTCACTCACCCTCCCCTCCCTCTTCTCTGGTCCATAGTTCTTTGTACTTCTCCAGAACACCAGATTCCCTTTCTCTGGGGTCCTTTGCTCTTGCTGATGCTCCTGTCCAGAATGTCCTGCTCTAGACCTCTGAATGGCAAGATTTTCCTTAAGATTCAGCCACCGGGAGACCTTCTAGACCATCCAACCTCAAACACTCCCTCTTTACCTATCATTTCCCATCCATGCAGCATCTGATTTATTTTCTTTAAGTTACTTACCCCTCTCTGAGATTATTCATTTATTTAT
>NW_012147190.1:155762-178811 GCF_000956105.1 Propithecus coquereli | reverse complement strand
CACTCTGGTTGTGACCTTTAGGACACATGCACTGTGGTCCAGCAACACTGACACCACTACGGGCTGTTCTTTCCCTTCTTCCTGCTTTGATTCCCATGCATCTCCAAAGCACCCTCTACTGAGACAGCCCAAGGAAGCTTTAATAATTGTAAATCGGACATGTCAACGCTCTGCTTGAATGCCCTTCAGTGCCTCTCATTGCTCTTAGGGTAAGGCACAGATTGACCTACGGCCCTACAGGATCTGGCTATGCTGACCTCTGACCTCAACCTCTCTCACTCACCCTCCCTCCCTCTTCTCTGGTCCATAGTTCTTTGCACTTCTCCAGAACACCAGATTCCCTTTCTCTGGGATCCTTTGCTCTTGCTGATGCTCCTGTCCAGAATGTCCTGCTCTAGACCTCTGAATGGCAGGATTTTCCTTAAGATTCGGCCACCGGGAGGCCTTCTAGACCATCCAACCTCAAACACTCCCTCTTTATCTATCACTTCCCATCCATTGCAGCACCTGATTTATTTTCTTTAAGTTACTTACCCCTCTCTGAGATTATTCATTTATTTATTTTCTTATTTTTATCCATCTTCCCTGGCTAGAATGTAAGCTCCACAAGAGAGGGATATTTCACGTGTAAGTGACTGATTTATCCCAGGTGCTAAAATTGCCTGGTACAGAGTAGGTGTGCAGTAAATTAATCAATAGAACGAAGAAATAAATGTCCATTTCATTGTCCAAGGCAAAGGACTTTCACGTTTTGCCATCCCCCAATATTTTAGCTAAGCTGTGATACGACCAGAATTTCTACTTTGATTCACTTTCCAATTGCTGAATTGCAATTCCCAAAATTCCAGCCAAGTAATATCAGGTGACCATAGACTCAAAAAGGTATCATAAATTGCTTAATATGTGTTCTTCTGGGGCTTAAGCAATGAACTTGATATTTACTGTTTGGCAAAGTCTTTCTGTTTTACTTTGTTGGTAGGTGTAAGTTGATTTTTGCAGCCAAAAACACCTCTTTCTGGCTGGCTTCCCTGTTTTGCCTCCTTTTACTAGCATACCCTGGAGTAGTATAACCAAGCTGAGGTGAGTTATGTGCAGGGAAATGGGCCTTAATGAATAGAAAATCCATGGAATTCATTTGATGTTAGCACATTAACACTCTCTTTGCCAAGTCTTCCCAAATTTCAGCTTTTTTCCACAAAAAAATAAAAATAGTGGAGAAAGGGATATCTCTTTCAAGACCATGATCTTAGAAGTACATAAGCAATTCCATCTTTTTTTTTTTTTTCTTGTAATGAAATGTGCTCAAAAGCAGCCAACCATCATCCATAAACCCCAGACCCAAATGTCAACAAGCCCCATTGGTATATAGTATATTAGTTAGGAGCTTGGGCCATGACATCAGGTGCCGTGGCTTCCTGGCTGTGGATCTGGGGCAAGGAACCTAGCCTTCCTGAGTCTCAGGGTCCTTATCTGTACATTAGGGGCAATAATAGCACCTGGATCGTACTGTTAACCATTAGGACACAATGAGACAGATGCCAGGTGCCTAGCATATTACTGGCACAGAGTATCCATTCTGTGCATGTTGGCTGAAAACTAAATAAATTAAACAAATGACATTCCGCTTTCCGTCCTTTTTAGATCCCATTTTCCACCATGTCCTTCCATGCTACACTGGCCTTCAAGAACACTGAATGACAGGATCAGTTTGGACAGAAAGACAGGCCAGGTGATGATTGGGCTCCAACCTTGAGCCTGGTCTCCTGAAAACCAGCTACTATTTCTGTATTGGAAATGCCCTAATGTGCTATAGGACATAGTCTCTCGCCCACCAAATAGAGATGATAATACACCCCGCAGGCTGAATATGGAGTCCAATTATTCTTGAGAGTCTGGTTCCTACAAGTTCCTTAGCCAGGTCCTGGCCATACAGCATTAAATAAGCCATGGGCCTGCCCCTACGGATCTCACAGACTCACTTCAAGTCTCAACTCTGCGCCTTCTTAGTAAGAACATGAGCGAGTCATCCAGCTGACCGAGCCTCCGCTCTCTCCTTTAGTAGACGTGGAAAAGGATGTCTGGCCTCCCACACCCTCAGTGCTGAATGGGGCTTAAATAAGATAAAGCATCTCCGTGATCAGAAGCCAACTCTGGCTCACTTAAGCAGAAAGATACTTGTAGAGGGTTGTCAAGTGACTCCGAGTCTCAGCCCAAAGGCTGGGAAACCAGAAAAACAAGTAGCATCCAAGGGACCCACAGCCACTCACAAAAGCAATCCCCTGCGGAGAACACAGCCACTGCTAGATATCAGTGCCATCACCACAGAAAGCTGCAGCCACTGCCACAAGATGCCACCACCATGAATAATACCCTCCAAATTTACACCCTGGCTCACAACCCAAAGGCCCAGGCGGGAATGCCCAGTTGGCTGAGCCTACATCACAAGCCACTCCCTAGCTGCCACGGGGTGAAGACAGGGAAACCCAGACCCTGTCAGTTGCCAAAGCGGGAGGAAGAGCACTGTCTTCCTCTGTCCCCTGCACTAGAGGGGTGTGTGGGTGCTGAACATTCTCCCAGTGCCAGATACCCGCTGGAGGACACGAAAGTCCTCTGCACACAGTCAACGGTTACATCTTTCTGAATCACGCGGACTGGACAGAGTTCAACTGCCTGTGAGTGGGGTCGATTAGGACTACAGACCTACGGAGCACATTCATTGCGCTTTAAAAGAAAGAAAAATGAATTATCCATACTCGAAAGAGATTTACTGTAAGAGCCCACAGGCATTTCCTAGAAAAATACCAATAGTTTCATGCTGTTAGGACAAGGCATTTGTGTAACTTCTGCAGGGGAAATGGCTTATGGCTTTAGTCACTAATATCCACCTGTCATCTCGTTACTGTTAATCAACACTGGATAGCCAGCGGCGCGTTTGCAGGAAGCTGCTTCCTCCAGCATCAGGACCCGGCACCAGGTACTTCCTGAAGGCCCCAGAAAATTCTCCAGACAATGGTTTCTTCCCCTATATCATCCTCTGCCTCAGGTGGTGGGAGAAAAGAGTGACTACATGTATGAATTGAGAGAGAGAGGTATTTTAAACACGGCTGGGCACTGCCTTAAAGGCTGCTTTCACTCGATAAATATATTTGTTATGCAGTGCCAGAAAATTCTGGAGGAGAGAGCAGGAGAGGGGAGAAACAATAGCTATCTTTGGAGCCTGAAGTCTTGCTTGGAGTCACTCACCACCCTGGCGCCGTGCCAAAGCACGCTTTTCCCCACTATCTCAATCCTCCAACCTACCCCCTTCCCTCCACAATAAGCAGCCTTGAGTGCTGTCATTTAATACACATACACAGGGCTCCCCAGAGCTTGGAAACTCCTGCAACTGTCTCCTTGATAGGCATCTGAGAAACAAATGAGGAGAAAGGATGTCTAAAGGCTCCATTAACATTGTTAGGTTAGAAACGTTGACAATAAGTCGATTCTTTTTGACATGACTGTCCTGGTAATGAAGGGACATTTCTACATGACTCCTCCTAATGTAAGATAAGATATGGATGGCCTCTGATTTTTCTGACACATGTCCAGTGTATTGAAGGGATGGGGACTGGTATAAAAAATAGGTTGTTTCAGTGACACATTAATAGGAGCCCTGGTTGGGAGATTAATGATAATGCCACCTTGCTCTTGAGTGTTCCGGCAGCTCACCTGGGAACGTAAGCTGGAATTCCTACAACAGGGAGCTAGAAAACCCAAGGGCCTCCATCTAACATCCAGATGAAGTTCCCCCGTTTGTCTGTAATCCTAAAAAACCACAGGGAAGAGAAGAATCGCTCATGTTCTGGAATGTCATTTTTCGAATGCTTCTGGCTGGGTTATGGGTGGCAGTAATGAGGTGGGCCTGGTTCTGACTTGTCAAAAAGAATGGATCTGCTGGTATTGGTGGCAGCCCCTTGAGCAGGCAGGAAGGAGGCGAGGTGGCCGGAGCAGGGCAAGCTGGCACACCAGAACTGGAGAGAACAGAACAGAGAGGCAGGAAACAGAAGTTGAAGGATCAGCTCTTTCAGCATCCAGCGATCTTTCTCCAGACACTGAGTCTGCCCTGTAGGGCTCTGATATACAATACAATTTGCTAATAATGTTATCTTAGGTGTAGCTGAGCCTTAGGGCATGGATCTTTGCTTTGTGCCTTCCAAGTGCCTAGAACAGTGCTGGCCCATAGTAGGCACTCCATAGATACTTGTTGGATAAATGACTGATTAAAGAAAATTGCTGGAAGTCAAATATTTCTCTTTTAAAAAAAACCATAAACTAAAATTAGTCAATTCAACTTCTCTGGCAATTTAGCCATGCTGTGAATGAGAGACTTTATTATATTATTACTATTATTAAGGAATCATCAAAAAGATACAAAGAAAACAGCAAGTACTTTGGAAAAGGTGTGCATTCTAGGGAGGACCACTAAAAGTGGAAGACTGATAGGTTTGCCTTTTTAAAAGTTGCTTGTCCATATGCAGGCATAACTCCCTTCTATAATAATAGACAGTATTATGAATATGATGAAAGTCATAACAACCAGCGTAATGTGTATCAAGTCCTGACAGCGTCCTAGCCCTGGGCAAAACCATTTAGATGCATTATCTCTTTTAATTCTCACAGTAACATATTGGAGCGGCTGTCATGATTATCATTCCTGTTTTACAAATGAGGAAACTGAGTCCCAGAGAGGTTGAGTAACTCCCCCAGGTCACACAGTAAATAGTAAATAAACACTGGACATTAAACCCAGATTCTTCTGATTCTGAGCCGCCACTTCAGGCTCTGTGTCTTGCTGCCTCTTCTCTCCTGGCCTCTTCATCTGTCCCTTTTCCTCTGGCCCACACTGGCAAAAGGAGAAAATTAAAGAAGGGAAGAACTAGTTTTAGTCTTAGAGGACCCAAATATCCTGTCAACCAATCTCCCCTCTCCCCGCAGAACACACAATGCTAAAGATGTAAATAGGGGAGCTTTATGAACTCAAAGATGCTCACCGGACACTCTTTCTTTAATAAGTTTCATCTCAAAGCATTAAGAAAATGCTTCTTATGGAGTAGCCAGTCCCCCATGAGCCGGGTGCCGGATCCGCCTCCTTCTCACGCGGCTGTGATGCGTTCTGTTCCAGCCCCACCTCCAGCCGCATGGGGCAGATGGTGCCAGGTGGTGAACTTACAACTAGTGCGATCAAATTGTGATGAGGTTGCCAAATTGTCTTCCTTAGAGCCCTAAGAGTTGCTCGAAGATGCCTCAGGTGTCTCCACGGGATGGGGTGCGAGCGGGAGGAATAGGCCTCATCCAGAACGGCTCTGCTTTTCTCTCCTTCACCCCGTGAATTTCTGAACTGGATTTTTGCGTAAGCCTCATCAGCTGCAAAAGAGAAAGTAGGAAATCACAAGATAGAGAAACACAGATTATGAGAAAGAAACCTTGGCTGACAGTTGTGGAAATTGGGTCCTGGTTCCTCCCTTGCCGTCACCTTGGGCAAATCACTTAATCCCTCTGGGACTCAGTCTTCTCATCTGCAAAATGAGGAGCTTTTGTATCAGTTTCGGTTAACGAGCTGTGACAAATGTACCGTGGTAATGTTTTCAGTATGGCAAACAGGGTAGCGTAGATGGGAACCCTCTGGAATATTCCTGCAGCTCTTCTGCCAGTTGAAAACAAACATTTTTAAAGTTTGTTAAAGTTAAAACTGGGACTTATAAGATCTATTCCAGCTTTTAAAAATGCACTTGTTACAATCTATCTTTTAAAGAAAGCTACTTTGGTGTCTTAGTCTGGTTAGCGTTGCTATAAAAGAATACCTGAGGCTGGGTAATGGATAAACAAAAAAGAGGTTTATTTAGCTCAAGGTTCTGCAGGCTGTACAAGCAGCAGGGTGCCAGCATCTGCTTCTGGTGAAGGGCTCAGGCTGCCTCCCTTCATGGCAGAAGGCAAGGGAGGAGCAGCGTGTGCAGAGATCACATGGCAAGACAGGAAGCAAGAGAGAGGGGAGGTGCCAGGCTCTTTCAAACAACCAGCTCTCTTGGGACCTAACAGAGTGAGAACTCACTCACTCCCAAGAGAGGGCGTTAATCATCAGGGATCCATCCCCATGTCCCAAACACCTCCCACTAGGTCCCACCTCCAACATTGGGGACCACATTTCAACATGAAATTTGGAGGGAACAACCAACTAAACTATAGTACTTGGTAAATCTTTTTTGAGTTTCTTTGGTCAAAATTCCAGTTTGCCATTCATTAACTTTTCACTATACCTGGACATTCAGAGAAAAACTCTAATTTCTGAAACTGTTTTTGATATTGGTTTATCTTATAAAATTAAGTTCATCTGGATACTGGAGGCACTTAGCTTTGGGCATTATTTGGTGTAGAGCCCTAGGTTTCGTCAGCCACTCTTACTCCCTGGTCCTGGGTATATTTACTATATTGATCTACAACATGTACCACAACGGTATGTATGCAGTAAACACACACACATATGTACATATAGACTTACATGTAGGTATACAGTAAAACTAAAGTTAGATATATAGATACCTTTATTTTACTATCCCTAAGTTATAACCCCTTAAAGTCCTGCTGGTACTTTAAGTAGATGAAGTAGACAGTTCAAGACTTGGCTAAGTTTAAAAAGAAAAGTCTCAGTTATCAAAAATAAACTTTTCCATATGAAATTTCAGCCTTTGGTTTTCACCATCATCTCCTTTGTTATTTCCAAACCTCCAATAAGTGTATGACTATATTTTGCCAGTTCCCAAGTCTCCATGTAAGAAATTCTTGTCAGAAAAGTACTGATGTTCACAAACAATTTTGATACACATGGGGGTTTTCAGAGTGCATGGTGACAAGGGCAGTGTGTTGGCTCCAGTGCTTTATGTCACTGAATAAAATGGGTGTTTGCTTCTCAGCAGAGCTTTCAGCTCCCCTTCCTGACCTGAAATTCCTTAAGGATAGTTAATGACAATGCAATGGCTTCCAAAATGCCCCAAACACAATTGATTCCTTGGGGTTTGGACCAATCTATAAATTGGGTGTTTGGAACCAAATTGCACAGCTATCACTGACTAGAGTGGTCCTAATGAAATCGTAGCTACTTGACCTGCTTACTTGAAAGGCCTGTAGGAAAAAGAAAATCCATTAATCAATTTGTTTCTTGAGGCAACTTAGCAACAAGGATCCCTGCAGGAGATTGGGTGCTTTTGCTAATGAGCAAGTTGGATTGAATAGTTAGTTGCATCAACTTAATTTAATTTTTAGGCTATTGATTTTCATTAGGAAGATTCAATGCAACCTTCCCACCTTCCTACAGACATCCTTTGCCCACTGGGGACATGCTATGTTTCATGATTGTCCCAATGGAGTATCTCCAGAAGCCCATTTCAACACTTTAAAAATTTATGGGAATCTGTGGCACCCAGAACTTCCCGTTGTTAGAAAACCAAGACAGAATGATTTCTAAACCCCATACTTCAAAGATCAATCCCCCATTTTTTTTTTAAGTCGTACTCACTACAATGCTTTCTCATCACGCCTTCTGTATACACCCTCCACCCAAGGATATTGGGTTGAACTTTGATTTGCTTTTTCATTCATTCACTTGTTCAATAAATATTTATTGAGCATCTATTATACGATATCCAGGTATTCTACCAGGTGCTGAGGATACTTTCGTAAACAAACGAGCCATGGTGTTGTCGTTATGGAGCTTACCCTCTAGTGGGGAGGACAAATAATTAACAGGTAAATAAGTACATATATAATTACCTAGTGTGACGAATGCTATATTGAAAACTGAAAGAGAACATGCAGAGAAGAACAGGAGTGAACCAACTGATATGTGATCAGGAATAATCAAAACTAATATTTATTGGGTGCTACTCTAAATATAGATATTATTTTTATTTAAACCTCTTAAAAACCCTTTGAGGTAGGTAGCATAACAACCTACATTTTTAAGAGGAGGAGACTGATTAACATACAGGTTGAGGAGTTCAGTTTCCCCAGGGACACATAACTAGAAATTAGCAGATTTGAATATGGAGCCCAGCAGGCCTGCCCCAGAGTCCACACTCAACCACTGTACCGCACTGCCTCCCTGGAGAGATGCTGTTTGCCCTGGCACCTGAAAGCTTGCAGTGAGGCACCATGCAAGAAGCAGGAGCGGTGCAGTTGAAACAGTGTGCACGAAGATCCAGAGGCTAGAAATCTTTTGGTGTTCAAAGAGCCAGGCAAAGCTGGAACATGAAAGGTAAGAGATGAAATTTATCTTCTGTATGTGCATTATAAAAACATTTTAAATATGTTTTTTAAAAACTACATATATCAGTCCCAAGCCAGAGATTCTGAAATACCCCAATTGACAGTTATCATAAGTGGTCTCATTAAACCACTGCAAAGATAATACTGGACCCCGAAACTTATTAGTGCATACAGAGCTTCTTCCACTCTGCAGGGAGAGCCCTTTAACCATTTTATTCCATCTGGTTAGACTGTTTCATATCTGTCCATGACTCTAACATTGAACTTCTTGAGAGCAAGACACTGCCATATTCATCCCTATAGCCTTCGTCCCCAGCACAGTGTATGGTTAAGGAGGAGATGCTCGCCAAAGGAGGGGAAATGACCAATGCATGAATGAATGATGGTGCCTTATAGACAGCATGTGGTCAGTAAATGTTTGAGAAAGGTGAGAGGAGAAGAGAGGGGCTCGTTTATGCCTGAATGATGAGGGAGGGTGGGGGTCAGCACAGAAACGAGGGTGGGTGTAAAATCATTCGAAAGCTCAAGGTAAACATCCCCAGCCCTGACTCTGGGCTGGACTCATAGGTAACAGCCTTGGTTCTCGCCTTCCCTCTGCCCAGAGAGCACTGTGTTTATGAACCTGTTCAGCGGCTGGGAGTTCCAGTGGGAGATGACTTCGGAAGTGTGATATTTAAGAGCAGGAGGGCAGAACGGCTAGGTGAGGATGCCGGGCTCTCTTTGCTCCACCTCGCATGCCAGGCTCCGAGCCTTCTCGGCTGATTCCCATTTGTCTTTCTCCTGTGGAATATCTCAGATTTACAGTGCCATCTGTTGAGGAGCACAGACCCAGGCATCACGGTTCAGCCTGAGGCCCTTCTGCTGCCCAAGGCAGGGAGGCGGCCCTGAGCGGCTGGTGCCAGGCTCGTGACTTCCCTGCCCGAGCCAGGCTAAGCAGGCTCCAAAGAGTGATGGATTAGGACCCCGACCGGGCCACCTCCTCTTCTTTCTGCGTCTGGATTGGCTGCGTAGACTCTATTGCTGGTCCTCCTTGTTTGTCTGCATCCTGCATACTCTCGCTCAGGTTGTTGAAAACAGTCTCCTGGCTTGGATCTGGGCTCCCTGGGCTTTTGCTCTTCCACATTGTACATTAACTCCTCTCTCTTCTGGCATTTTCAGAAACTGCCTTTGCCAGGGCTCTAGGGGGTGGCTGCTGAACTCTGCAACTCTGACTAAGGAATACACTGTCACAAAATTACTAGAGTATCATCAGACAACAAAGGGCACAATGCTTCAAATACTTAGACGCTGTTTTGGAGTATGGGGGTCTATGCATTTGTCCCATTGTGCCTAGGAAAGCCTTTTTATTTCCAAAGCGAAACTATCTGCCTCCCTGGAACTGACACATAAAAATGCATCCCTCCTCCTTTTGCACGGCAGGTACCACTGCAATCAACAGGCCACGTGCATGCCCTGGACCTTGCAATCAGGCCATCCTCCAGCATCCCAGGCTGGAGCAGGAGCCAGCGGAAGTGCAGGATTGATGGGCAGGAATCTGCTCTGTCATTCAACCTGCATCACCTCCTGCCTGAGCAGCACATTCATCTTCTCAGAATGCTTTCCTGTGCCCATGCTTCTTCTAATCGGATCTCATAAAACCCTGGGAAATGCGCAGAGTGGGTCTCATCGCTCCCTTTCTCATTTGGCTGACAAGATTCGGGGAGGACACATGATTTGCCCAAGGTCACGCTTTCTTGGGTGGCACATGATCCAAGATCCAACTCATAATCCAGTGTTCTCTCCTCAGTATCAGATTTTCACTCCACTTTTTCATTTTTCTCAATCATAAAATAATTATGCTTACACGAGTACCAACTAATACATAACTAAATGCTCAATTTGTGATTTGCTTTTGAAGGTCTCACAGCCTTAACTCAGGAGTATTTTGGTAATTATAGCAATTTGCACTTAACCAGTTTAGAATCACGTTAGCATGGGCTGACCCAGTTTACCTTGAGCTAGCTATCTATGAAAAAAGTGTGGGCTAAACAATTTCCTAAACAACAATAATAACAGCAGGTGCAGCTAACATTTAATAAGTGTTAGCCCTGTGCCAAGATCTCTTCTGCTTTCCATGTACTTAAATCTCAGTGACTTTGTATGGTGGGTAATATTGTTTTTACCATTTTACAGAGAAAAAAATTGAGACAAAGAGAACTCAAGAAGCTTGCACAAGGTCACGCAGTTGTACATGGCTGAGGCAGGATTTGAACTCTTAACTACAGAGACCATGCTTCCAGGTGATTTCACTATAAATTAAATAAGATTGTCAGCAGTACAAAGGGAAATCAAAGAATTTATTATATTTAGATAACAAAAGGAAAAATAAAATATCAGGAACTCTTAAATGACGTTCCTTATTATGTGGTGCACTAAATATAAAAGAGTTTTCTCTATTCTTTAAAACAGGCCCTGAGGAATTATATCTGGGATCTCTTAAGTCAGAGAATATTATTTAAGCAATTCCATCCTACAACAAGTAAGAGAGATTAGGTTTTTTTTTTCCTAATCTGAGTAGTGTTACTGAATTCCTGCATTACCTACTCAATAGTCAGACTCCCACCACATGATCACCCTGTGTGTTGTGTGTGTGTTGTATGTTCTATAGCAGCCATTTAATAATAGATGGACCCCATCACACGTTCTGTTTATGGACTATCTCAGCCCTCTTTCCATGTGCATGTTCAAGATTACAACTTTGTTTATCAGTGTAAGCCAAATATCATGGGCTAAAAATGCCATGAGATGTGATCAAAAACCAATGGACCAGAAAAGGCAAATATGGCAATACAAGTTGCTCACTTCTGTGAGAATAAATAAAATGTTAAGTTGTAACAATGTCAGCAATTTCTTTTAGTGGCAGCAGTAATTGTGTCTCTGATTTTCCTTGGCACAACAGACCTGACTACATTTAAGCCCAACTCTGAGACACACGGCTGAGTCTGAGAACACTGGAACTCTGGTATGGGAAGAGATTAAAAGGGCAACCAGCCCACACTCAACAGAAACCATTCAGAATTCCTAACAATTCCCCCCAAAATGCAAATACACTATTCATTAGCCTGGTCCTATATTTAATACATTCTCCCTCCAAATTTATACATTTTTCCTAAGATATAAATATCTCCCTTTTTTATCCTTTATTGAGGAATGAAGACATAATTCAAACCAATTGCTATGAGAATGTTTGGGGAAACCACCAGAAAAATTTGCAGTATCATGTTCATATCTTCACAAAAATCTCAAAATATTTTTTCAGAGTTGCTTCTCTTTAAAGTGAAAAAAGAAAATGGCAGAGAAAAGCAGGGATAGCTTATGTGAGATATTAATAATTATTATTTTATAATCTTTGTATACATAATCTTTGTATACATAAAATATTTCCAAGGACAGATGAATCATTGGGATATTTAGATAGGAAAGATAAAATATCCTTGAAAAATTTTGCAAACGATTCTTAGGAACCTAAACTCCAGATACAACATGGGCTTATGGCCTCACCCATGAGACCCAACTTTCCAATTATACAAAAAAAGGAGATTAGAGAGATTTGTCATTAAACAAGGTGACTCAAAATCCAATTTTGGTGATTTAAGTACAAATGCATCAGCAAGCTGTAGATTAAATTTCTTTTAACATATGCCTAGGTTTAGCATACTAGAAAAAGAAGATTAAGAAAAAAAGTTACGTTATATTTCCTTCTCCCAAATGTCTTAGTAAAAAGTATCTTACATTTAAAAAGCAAAACACATAATTAAAAATTCACTGACCCCAAAGATCTTTTTCTTGCAAATATCTAAAAGCTAAAGAGAGAAGCTTGAGAAGGAAAAAAAGAAGGAAAAGAGAGAAGAAAGAAAGAAGGAAGAAAAGGAGGAAGGGAGGGGGAAAGTTAGAGCTACACTGAAATCCTACCTTGGACTGTAAGAGCAAAGGAATCTTGACACGGTATATTGTTTTTCTCTGTCATCACCACAGATCTGTGTTTCAAGCTAGGAACTAACATATTGTTTCCATTGAGTGGGATTAGCAAAATTTGTTTCCAGGAAAACTTTAAATGTAGCCCAAATTTAAGTCTCCATCGGTTAGGCCATAAAGAGCAGCAGCAATCAATTTCAAAGTCTGATAGCCGCCACTCATGGTGTCATTTGCTTCTTCACATCTGTTCGGCTAGGAAGTGACATTCTCAATCGAGTGCGTTTTCAGGAAGTTCCTCACGAAATTACTGCAATTTATGTATAGATCGCTCTGTATATTTCACGAATTCATGTAAGAGCTAAAATAAATAGACACTTTCAAGCTTCAGAGTTTCCTTTCTGATATTTTCATCAAATACAGAAGGAAAAGAAACGGGAGAGGGAGGGTAGAAGAGAGGAAAGGCTGGACATCGTGTCTTTCAAGAAAATACGGCAAAAAAAAAGGATTATTTTTAAGTTGTAAAAGTTCTGGACAGATTCCCTTTACAGATCATTATAGCATAAAGTATTATTGTTCTTTTTACAGAGCCTGGCTCGTTTTTATTCTCTCCTATAGATGGTTTGGCTGTTAGGTTCCAGCAGTCCCCGGTTTCACAGCTTCCTTGGCCAGCCAGGGCAGATGCTCTAATTCTGTGTTGCTTTCCTATAGACAAAGGTAGGGCTCTTTCAGCCTTTTGCCGACAGATGGGAGGCATGGTAATGTCCATCTTCACTCGCCGGCATTATCATTTCTGCCCCACAGTGAATTGATCCCTTCCCGACTCCAGAGTTGAGCCTGGTGTAGTGGGAATTCCAGGTCAGAGGTAAAAGCAAGTGTTTCTGGAGACATAGAAGAAGGGAGGGGGAGTTTAATCGCCGTCCTCCTGATTTAGAGTCCTGGGGTAAATGCCGCTATAACAAGGCTCCAAACCAACAACAGGATGACATAAGCTCTTCCATTTCTAACCCAGTTACCCACCAGAACCCAAAGCATCCTGAAGCTCATGATGTATAAATTTAATTTCTCTTTTATGGCTGGAGCAGTGTTTTCCATGATTTATAAATCATTTGGTCGGTGATTTCTTTGAAATCTTTGCCTCATTTATGCTCTTGACCTCTTGACCTCCTGATACATTTATTTATGCCAGAGATCTCTTTGCAGTGGTGCGGTTTAATGTCATTTGCCCGAGACTGGGTGGCTGAAAGGCAGAAACAAAGACAAACGTTAAAGGAGGTTTGCAATGCAAAAATGTGTGTTTAAAAAGAAGGATAAACAAAGGAAAATGTGAACACTTAAAACGTATTACTCCTGCACTATTGATTTATTGCAGGAACCCTGTATTTATTGAATACTTTATGGGTATCTGATTATATGGCAGTTGATGGGGCAATGAGAGAATACTGATCCTCACAGCAAAAATATTTGCTATAAATGTCATGACATGCCTTGTCTATAATATGATTCTTTCCAGATGGTTATTTTTCAAGTTTCAGAAATGGGAAAATATGCCTTAAGACAAGTATACTTAAAAATGATGCCTTTCTCTTTTGTCTCTTTTTGAATTTAGCTTATTAATCCGCTGCCGTTTACTATGAAGCAATGTGCTAAAGAAATCTGGTCAGAATGACATCTGATTAATTGGGCAGGGCACTTCCTACACAGCTCTTTGCTGATAACCCAGCTGTCCAAGAACCATTTCATTATAAGAGAAGCAGAGGCAGGCGACAGTCACAAAACCACTGGGAAGCTGGGTCTGCTCTAACAGATTGGCACAATTTGTATCACTGGTGCTCAGAACCTACAGGGCTCGCATAGCCCAGAGCCAAGGACAAGCTCTGCCTCTAGGGACAGCCTGTATTTCTCTGTGCCATTTACTCATTGTCGAAATGTCTTGAAGAAAATGGCTCCTCTTCAATCCCCCGCAATTCATTTACCTGATGCAGAATTGGTTACTCTGATTTCATATATTTAGTGAGACTCACATGTAACCAGATATTGCATTACAGACATATTCTAGAGAAAAAATATAATATTCTGTTAGCTCTTACAGTTAACAACACGCCAGTGTTGAGCAACCCATTTTCAATGTTTTAGAAGGCTAAGCGTTTTCACTCTTCCGGCATTTCTGCTTTGCTGCGGGAGAAAGCACATCGTTTGCACATTCAAATCGCATCAATCCAACTACCATGTATGGTGGGGGATAATGGAAGGGAGAGAAATAACAATTTAAGCAGTGTGTGAGATTTGGTCCTCCGTCCACTCAAAGACACACATATTCTGATGATTGTGAATCAGACAACGTGCATTGGTGGCTTCCTCCCCTGGTTTTGGTTTTCTTGTGCCTCTCATGTTTCAAGCCTCTTGCCACACTGGGCATGGTTCAAGGACAAATCTGACTACATCGTATTTTCACCTTAAATGTTGATGCTGGACGTGCGTGCTCTAACATGGGGTTAATTGCAGCCCATGTCACAGCTAGGACTCCTATGTGTATAGGCGGAGTGAAAGGTACGATGAAACGTCAGGTACAAATCAGAGAGAAAAACGTCCAAAGGCAAAATAGAGACACCAAATAGGAATCAAGTTCAAGTGATCAGAAACACAAAGGCCAAAGTCAGCAGAACGTGACAAACCAGTTAGCACTGATTATTTCAGAGTGGTGCTTTTCTTCATATAACTTGTCTACAATAAGCATGGGTTAGCTTATGATGAAAAGAAAACAAATTATTAAGACACTAACCATGAATATGAAAATGCTATAACGCAAAGGAAATAGAAAGAGAGAGAAAGAGAGAGAGGCTAACCCAGACTGAGTCTGGAGAGTCCCAGGGCTGGGAAATCACCAGAACTGGCATTGGGAAGCTGAAGTTCATTTTTCTCCTACTTTTCATTATTATCCCAGCTCAGAACACAGGGTCTGGAATTAGAGAGGGCTGAGTTCAAATTCTGAATCTGCCACCTTTAGTTGGTGATTTTGAACAAGTCACTTAAACTCTCTGAGAAGTGGTGTGCTAGTAAACATTGAACAACCAGCTCTGGAGGGAGGAAATGTGATTTGTAGCATTTACCAATCTCCACAGTGCAAATGCTCCCACTGTGGCCAATTTTACCAACCTGTGGTCGACTAAATCCCAAAATTCTTAACAATTCAACTATTGGCTTACCCAAGCTGGCACAAGCCAGGCCGGTACACTACCATCTCTGAGCCTTAGTTAATAAGACCTAAGTACCTATTCATAGGTATATTGTGAAATCTGAATGACCCCAAACATGTACAATGCTTAGCAGAGTGCCAGGCTCAACACGCGCATTTAAATGTGCATAACATCGTAGATATAGATATTTGCTTGTGTACAAATAAACTACCTTTGGAAAAACACACAAGAAATTGGTAACATAAACATCTCTGAAGAGGAGAACTGGAAGGCTGGAAATGCATTGGAAGGAGAATTTTCACTGTTCACTTTTGCTACGTTTTAATTTAGAACCATGAATGTATGCTGTAGTCTAAAAATGAAATAACATTAAAATTACTGTATAAACCATAGTAAGAATTCAGTGATTTTAGCTTGTAAGGCAGGCTGCATTCTCTGACCATCATGCCCCCTCCTGAGACCTCACAGAACTACACAAGGGACCCAGCATATATGAAAACACAAGAAACTCCCACCTGGGACGTGAAAAAATTCAATTAGCAGGTTTATGTGGAAGAGATTATAACAGATGACACACCTTCAATTTTTACATTGGACTTTGGTTGACCGAGTTAATGTCAAATGTTAAGGGACTACAACATTTGCAGATGGTAGAGTAACAATAATAGTGTCACCGTGCTTTCTTGATTTATTGCAAAAACAATATAACTACATAAATTGAATAATAAAACTAATTCTCTATAATTGCCTCTTTTTTTTTCATTTATTATCCTTTTAATTTTGTTTACAAATGTTTTTTGCCTGCCCAGGTCTCCAAGCCCTTACCTGTTTGACTGCTAAATCTTAGCACCCTTCCACCTTCTCAAGGTCCCCTCACCTTCCTGTACCTGAGGGAATTGGGGGTGGGGGAGAGGAGGTGGCAATTACATGAGCTGTCACTGCAGCCTGCCTCTCCTGCAGTTGTAGGGCCCAGGTGTCTCTCCCCTGCAGTTGGCTCCAACGCACCAGCCCCAGGGGCAGAGCAGATGCAAGCCTCCTCTTTAGGCTCGAATCTCCTCTGTGGAAGAGGACTTTCCCTTAATTCCCCACAGCAGTATTGGGCCCGGCCTCCAACTATTAACGAGATTTTATTTATAGTCCAGGAAGAACGGAAAGAAACTACAACACAGGGAAAATCCTTCCTCTAGACCTAGAATGAGGCCCAGACGCTTTCTCTAGGGGCCTCTTACTGAGATATACCCCAGCCTGGCCTCAACCGAAAGTATAGCCAAACCCATTTCCTTTCCTTATAGCCCAGATCCCACAGCCATATCTCGAAGGGAGAAAAGAAGTCTCTCCTCAGCGCAGACCATAATCTCTGTTCCCGGTGAACCCATCCTTTGCCAAGGTGATCAATAGCATCAGTATCCACTCCATCCAGTGCAAACTCCACCCTCAACCACAACCCAGAGTCAGCGCACTTTCTCAATGTCTCGGTCACCAGATCTCAGAGAAGACATCAGCAGTTCAGTCCAGGCTGGCCCTAGCCCAGTCTGATCCTCCCATCACTAAATGAAGACCCATCTGCCTATCCTCCTGGCAGTCACTTGCCTGAGAAACGATGGTTCAAATAATAATCCCAAGGCCACCCCAGACACAGGATACCACGGGGAGGGCACAATGCGGTCTCAACCCATACAGATAAAAGAAACACAGGGAGTTTGACTTCATATCTGGGCAAAAATGTACATGACCACGTGGTGCTTTTGGTTTCTCAGTCAAAGGTTTCTGCATCTATGATTTTGCAAGTCTCCCAAATAAGAGCTGGGATCTTGCTTTATGTTTGGGTAACATACAGACGATTCGGTGATTTTCCTAGAACAAAGGAGCTGTCCGACCCAGAGAAGTTCAGAAAGCTGACTGTCTTATGAGACAGAAAATCTTTGCAGCTTTTAAATGACAGGTGTTTTTTTTTTTTTTTTTTCAGCTTCTACTCGTAAATGTTTCAACATCTTCAGACACATTTTCAAATTAGGTCATCCTGTTATATGCATATAATTGTTACATGGCTAGGATCATGTTGCTGATAAAATATTGTATTTTACCTTTCTTTACTTAATATGACGCTTATATATTTTCATGTCTCATCTATGCAGTTTAGAATTAGAATGGTGATGTGAGTGTTGTGATAATGGTGATATCAAATCAGAAGAAAGCAGACTCTTCACGTGGAAAGGGTGCGAATCAGAGCAACCTTAGACAAAGTCTGTAAGCATATGATTTATTTTCAGAGTTTGCCTCCTCCCTTCTGGGACCTCCCTGTGAACAGGAATCTATGTCCCCAGCATTTGGCATGGTGCCTTTAGCAAAGTCGGTACTCAGTGAGTTTTTGTTGGATAAATGAGCAATTGAATAAAGAAGTAAATGAACACTGTTCCTTCTGTGACAACCATGTTCCTCTGACCACCTTCACTACAGCCTCGCATCCCCTACACCTTCCTAAGAACCCCTCTGCCATCACTAGATCCCGGCAATGGACTAAATGTGTATGTCCTCCCCCCAAAATTCATATGTTGAAATCCTGACCCCCAATGTGATGGTATTAGGAGCTGGGGCCTTTGGGAGGTAATTAGATCATGAGGGTGAAGCCCTCATGAATGGAATTAGTGCCTTTATAAGAGGGACCCCAGAGAACCCTCTTTCTGCCATGTGAGGATACAACAAGAAGTCGGCAGTCTACAACCTAGAAGGCCCTCACCAGAACTGGACCATGCTGGCACTCTAATCTCTGACATCCAGCCTCCAGTACTGTAAAAAACAGATTTCTATTGTTCATAAGCCACCCAGTCTGTGGTGCCTTGTTATAGCAGCTTAAACTGACTAAGACAACCCCCATTCTGTATCCTCTGCAGTTTTAAGTTACTTCCTAATAAAAGCAAGATGCAAAACCTCCCATTTTAGGAAATACAATGGATCTTCAAGAAGGCCCTTCACCAAATAGGTCAATGCCTTTTGAAGAATTAGTGGCTTTCTTGACCTAGGAAATTGTGGCTAGCAGCATGTTATAGTCAAGTGTGTTCCTGGTCTGTGTTTTGTATTTTCCGTTCTCTATGCTATTGTTACATATGGATCCTTAGATATTTTTCTGGTTTCTCATGAGAAATGTTCCCCCAAAATCATGAAGAGAGGCATGAAAGGCCTCTCTAGAAGCCCAAAAGGAGTGTGCCATAAAGATGCAGTGGTTAGAGGCATAGACTTAGGAGCCCAGATCACCTTGGTTTAATTTCTAATCAGTAAGTCTCACTCTCCTCATCTGTAGATAGGATTAAATATGATACTATGTACAAAGTGTTTAACTTACTGCCTGGCACATACTAAGAACCCATGTAGTCCATGTACGTGTTAGCTTTTATTATTTTTTTAAAGAATAATAATATAGGCCAAGCAGTAAATAAAGAGCAAGCATTTCAGGTACTGGAGTAAAATAGTGAAGAAGCCATTTGGGATACGGACACAGCCTTTGCTATAGCTGAAACCATACAATTTACATCAGGGCAATCAAATCTATTGCTCATACCACTATCTTCCCCTTCTATGCCTATGACAGACATCACTAATCAAGCCCAGATTGGCCTCAACCTTCTCAAAACCAACTCTATCCATTGATCAGTATTGTCACAAGAAAGGAAATCTATTTGCCATTCCATACTTAGTTGGTTTTCCTCCTTTGCCTATGCTAAAAAAACACAGGGGATAACATTTTTTAATCAGACAGTTGTGTAAATATTTTTAAAAATAGGCATTAGGCTAAACTACTCAGCTGTAAGCCTCCATTCGGCTCAGGTCCTAAAGTCACTGAGAGTCAGCAAACCTGTGTCTTTATCCCCAGTGCAGAACACTAATCCCTTACACTGAGAAAGTCCTCAACGCATAGCTGTTGAATTTCACATTGTTTCAAACCCTGAAGCTGGCGTGTACAATACAAATTCATCCTTATTCCAACTTAATTCTCTCTGTTTTCCTTTCTCTTCACCATTTCTCTTTGATCATCGTTCACTAACTTCCCAAACGAATGCTAAGTTTCAGGCATCGTGTATGTTTTCAATGTTGGACAACACTCTTTTGGAAAGCTAACTGATATTTTATTAGAATCTTCACTATCCCAGTATGGGGAGTGAGTGAAATCACATGCTGATTCATTCTTTAACAACAACAGCAGCAGCAAATAGCTTGAATTACAGAAGAAGTATTTTAAGGGATTTTTTTTCTTTTTATTGATATAACTCTTTTGAGGTCACAACTCAAGGTCTTTTTCTCCAGGTTATAAAGGAACCATTTAGCTGAGCTTGTGTTTTCTTTTTCAATTTTATGCCAAAGAAATACATGGTCCTAAGGCAAGGTAGCAAGGGACAAGATGATAAACACAGTTTCCAGACCTCTCTTTAAGAACTTCCATCTTACCTCTCTGGATTCTGGCATGCCACGGCGTGCATGGGTACCACACAGCTGTGTTTACTTAAGAAAAGGAAACTGAAGAGTTACGCATCTAGCCAGTGAAACCGATCCAATATGGCTAATTTGGGCCCCTAACTTATCTTTCCTCACTAATATTTACTTTGGGGGAGCCTGAACACTCCTGAAAATTGCTATAATTACATTATCCCTGTAAACACAGCCTAGACGACCCGTTTCGACCATGCCTTAAGACAAACTAGTTTTATTTCATAGCGGCAGCAGGGATTATGAGAGAATCCTGATTAATCAAATCTGGAATGGAAATTCCTGCTTCTATGGGCAGAGAATTCAAACTGATGGTTCAGAGAGGGGGTTCCAGAGTGAGTGAGAACAGAGTTCAAATCCCGTGGAAGTGTGGGCAGTTTGCTGCTCCAATCCTTAGCTCCCCATATGAAGGATATGGGTGCTACGGCCCTTCCCTGGAGGGTGTTTTGAAAATTAAATGAGATAATGCATTAATCATTTAGTGCCTTACATGATATTCAATAAATAAGAGCAAGAAATTTGGAGTTGTTACTGTTATTTTCTTTCTTCTCATTTCTGTTTCATTTATAGAGTAAGAAGATAAGCATGCAAAGTTGAAACTACTTCCAAGTTCCCATAGTAATAGGAAAGTTTCATCCTTCTTCCTCAAATACTTACACACTCCTAAGCACCAGGTGACAGACATCAGAGCAGAGTTCAGGTCTTGGGACAGTGTAGTTTCTTATTTGGAGTTTTGGCTACCCTCTTCTTTTAGCAAAAGCAAGAAAAAAAATTAAAATGCTTAAACATTTTCAGACAATGCTTCAGTGTATCTGCAGCATCCTGCCATCCCTCCTAAGTGAACCATGTAACATGCATTCTGAATATAAAATTGGGGGAACTATGCTGGCTTTGATGAATGCAATCCTATGCTTTAGCAACCCCATATAACAGGCCAACAAATTATGCTATCTCTCCCCCTCTGTACCTTGCACAGCCCCAGGAGAATTGCACCATCGTCAGCTGAAAATCCCCAGAGTGGCTGGCTGGAAAGCAAGGCGAACGGCATAGCAAGGAATAGCAGGAATATTGATTGGAGGGCCACCTCTCTAATTAAGGAAACCTTAGGTTTGTGATTCTGAGGAGCTTATGGCACCAATTTCCCAAATCAGCCCTTACTTGCTTTTCTATCTGATGTCCCCCGAGGTTCTACCAAAGGCTTTGTATTTAGTGTAAGAGAAACAAGCACTGCAGCTGCATGAGGTCAGTTTTCCACTTTGACTTCTGAGGGTGGAAGATACATACTGAGACCCAGTATCTCAAACTGCTGTTCCCAAGGCCCAGGCAGGACAAGCCTGACTGAAGGGCAGCGTCAAGTTCTTCCTAGGATACATCTTTATTTCGTCTACATCTCCCGCCATGGGAAAACCACCACCACCCATTGCTCTGAAAGGAAACAAGGATGATTACAGTTCAAGACATAGGACAAACAATATGGCACAGGGACTAAGAGCACAGTCTCTGTAGTGAAAGAGTGGCGTGTGGTAGGGCCAGCTGCTCTACTTATCAGCAAGTTCCTTAGACTCCACTGTCCTCATTTGCTAAATAAGGATAATAATAGGATCTGCTTAAAGTTGGGTTCCTGAGAATTAAATTATATAAGTCATGCAAGATGCTTATACTATTGCTTAGTAAATAGTAAGTGCACAAAATATGTTAGCTGATAACTAACTCATCCCTGAACATATTGGGAAAGAGAGTAAAAGTTCTCTACTGAGATCAAGCATGAGCTTAGGCTAGCTAAATTGAAGAGCTACATTGCTAAAAAGTGTTAGAAATTAGGTTTATTTGGCCTGCAACTATATGATATTATGGTCAAAGATTTCTAAGATACCCTAGTCCCCCCCACCAAGCTATAGGCATCCTCCCAGTGAGAGATATGGGCTTATACTATATGTTCAAGGAATAAGAGAAGTTGGAAATCAAAGTAACACTATTAGCAGACACTTTGGCTCCAAACCTCAGGGCAGAGGACTCTGGTGGACTGGGCTAGACTGCATGGAACACCACTGTTACCTAGTTAGACAATTGCTCTATCACACCTGCTAGCTCCAGAATGGCTGAATCCAGACAGCCACAGACTGCAAAAGAGAGAGTGTTTGGTTGCAATGACTGGCATCAAGCTGGCTTGGGATGTGGTCAGTGCAGCAACCTCAGACCTAACTGCCACCTGGGAGAAAAAAGAGTAGACAGGTAGATAACTCAGCTTGCTTCTGAGGCAAAGATCCTGGCCATGCCACTAATTGGCTGTACAAAAGGAAGAAGCAGAAAACAGCAAAGAGAAGAAGGAGAGACAAAGAGGCAGAGAGAGAGGCAGATGCAGGCACTGACTGTTGGAGAGCAGCCTTAGGACTCCAGCAAAGAGAATTACCCAGCAATCTAGAGACAGGATCCCCTACCGTTGTGTGACCTTTGAATGCATAGAGTGACTCTACTTTGCATCAGCACTCCTGGCTCAGGCATTGTGCTTGATCTTCACCAAGCCTCATTGCAGAGAAGTGAAAAAATAGGCCTGAATATATTCAACAGAGTCAGGGACCTTTAGCGAGTAATCCACTGGAATAGAAACTGAAAAATCAGTGTGACTCTACTTCTTTTGGTAAACATTTGTTTATTTCTATCTCAATATCTTCAAGTCAAGGTCATTTCTATCATTCCTGTAGAGAAGAACTGTGATTTCAGAATATCAATGCTATTTTGCCAAGTTGTACACAGTAGGTCAGGGGTTCTCAACCTGAGTACTATCAATATTTTGTGCTAGATAATTCTTTGTTGTGCAGGGCTGCCCAGTTCATGGTAGGATGCTTAGCAACATCCCCGGCCTCTACCCACTACATGCCAGTATCATCCCCCCTATCACATACACCCAGTTGTGAACATCATAAATGTCTCCACATATTGTCAAATGTCTCCTTGAGAGCAAAATTATCTTCTGGTTGACAATCACTGCGCTAGATTATGCTGCTATAACAAACAATCCCCAGCTCACAGTCAATGATCTTTATTTCTTGCTACACTACATGTCCTTTGCAGGTAGGCTGAGGGCTCTGCTCCAGTACCAGGCTAAGGAGCATCTGGAATGGTG
>NW_012147190.1:150957-153472 GCF_000956105.1 Propithecus coquereli | reverse complement strand
TCTATTTAGACACAGGTTAGACTTTCTGACTCAATCTTATTTCTCTTAACATCTTCCATTTCTTTGTTCTCTGTACTACATTCTATGTAATTTCTTCAGGTTTATCTTCCAGTCTATAATTCTCTTTTTAATTGTATCTAATCTGCAATTTAATCTATCCATTAAGTTTTTTATTTCAATACTTATATTTTCAATAAGTTTTATTTGCTTTATTTTTCTAATATGCTCAATAGTTTTAGTCTCTTATTTATCACTCATGTTTTTATTTATTCTTTTATTTCTTTAAACATTTAAAAGACTCATTTCATTTTCTGCATATGACAATTCTGGTATATGAAGTCTTTGGGGTATTTTTTTACTATTTATTGTTCCTACTGACTCATAATGCTTCATTTCCTTATGTGGTTAATGATTTTTAATGGAGTGTTGTGTTGTTTAAGTCTTTATCATTGATTTCTTTTTAAGGTACATTCACCCAGAAATGATTAGCATTTGCTAATCAACCCTGTCCCTTGTCCATGGAAGACATTGCTAATCAAATGCTTGGCACACTAGCATCATGTATCATTCTACAGTATATTCTTAGCTTGGGGTTTTTCAGAACACACAGATAGCCTGAATTTGGTTCCCCAAAGCTACTTCAATAATGCAATGCAATGCAATGTTAGGAAAATACTGGCCCTGCTTATAGGTATCTGACCTTCATATAGGTGTGTGGTGGGATAGTGGTGATTAAGAAAGTCATTTGGTAAGAGAAAAATGAAATCTTTAATTTTCACAATAAACTAAATTCCGCTGTATTCGTGTTCCATTTCTCAAACATATGATATTCTTTCAATCAATAATATAGAATACCTGCCTTTTAGGTAGTAGCTAATAATCTCAATTCTTAGCTACCTGCCACACCACTCCAGTTAAAAGCACAGTTTGAATAATCAATATTCTAGAGAGATAGCTTAAGAGATATGTTAACTACCCATTTCTGAAATATTTCCTGCCTTTATCTCCATATCATATCTGATCATCAGAAACTTTTGCCCCTGATGTATATGTGTCCTGCTATTAAATACCATGAGGCTCTAAGATTGCCTTTCCAGAACATGACTTATAATAGTGCTCACAGCATAATTCTCTCGTGGAGAATTGACATTAAAAAAAGCTATATGTAGAATATCTCACAATAACCACAATAATCAAGACATGATGCTCCTGATGTAAAAAAAAAAAGAAAAAGAAACAAGGCAAATTTCCTCCCTGAGTTAAAATTTAGGGAATAAAAAAGCTTGTCTCTTCTGTTATATTTTATTGGATAAAAGGAGCTGTGCAAGTACATTCTCCTTTTGTCCAAGGTGCTCAAACACTTAGAGTCTATATTTGTGCCCAATTGTTATAGCTTTCCTCAGTCTATGTTTTCTGATTCAATCATCCCTCTTTTCATCCTCACTTTAAAAAATTGTAGTCATGTATTCTCTTTTATTATATTGGTCTTTTCTATTCTAAGCACCCTCAGATCTTTTGGGAGTATGTGAGGCATACATAATCCTATTAATAAGTGTCCCTGAGACTCAGTTTCACCATTTGTCAAAGAAAGGGTTAAATTATGATTCATGGCTTTAAAATTTCAGTGTGCCAAGCATTATTTTACAATTCATGTATGTAATTCTTCCAATAAATCTGTGCTGTAGTTTGGGCTATTATCCCTATTTTACAGATTAGTAAACCGAGTTACACAGAAATTAAAGAAAGTCATCCTAACCACATAGTTCATAAGTGCTGGGTCATGAAGTTGCATAAAATAAAATCTATATGTATTGCTTTCCTTGGTCGCTGGTGCTAACCGAAGTTAATGCAAGTATTGTTGGGCTTTCAAGTTGATCTGAAATAACTACTGTAGAGCCCCTGAGGGGTGGTCTGCTCTGTGCTATCTCAGATATAGTTGCTGCCATGCTAATGAATAGCCCTTATTTTATTCCACTGGTCTCCAAAATAGGGTGTGTATACTCCAGGAGATGTGCAAGACAATTTGCTTTAGTGAAGAAAGAAAGTACCTTTATTTCTACTTCTATTTATTTTGTCTGTAAAAATAAGAAGGAAATCAAGCTTTGCCAAGGAATAAAATTAGGAATAATAATAGAACATTATAATTTATAAATAAATACATGTAGACTGGGGTTTATGTTCAGAATTTTTATTTTTATGTATAGGAAACATGACCAAAAATGCTTAGAAAACACCAGTCTATATTTAAGTTACATGAATGGGGTTATGATCCGCAAATCAAAGCTTTACAGTTTGAGGCCTTTAGACAAAAAAATACTCAGCTAACTAATCACTTCTGCTGTCAACCCAGAATTTTATAGAAAGAAAAATATTGGAGTAGCATTACCACTCTGCCATTTATTTCCTTTGTGATGCTGAACATGTAACTTGGGTCTGAGCCTCAGTTTTCACGCCTGTTAAACAGAATGATAGCACCATGTACTAGTGGGATGATAATCCAACCTCTCTGTAGCTC
>NW_012147190.1:149982-150907 GCF_000956105.1 Propithecus coquereli | reverse complement strand
TATTTTGAGGAGAGAGTCGTTTTGTTACCTCTTTCTATGGTAAGAGAATGAGATTTGTATGAATCAGTATCTATAGGATCCTGATTTTTTTTTTATATTGATTCTTTTAAATTTGTTGAGACTTGCTTTAGGGCCTAGTGAAGAGTCAATTTTCATAAATGTTACATGTATCCTCAAAAAAAATGAGTATCCTTAATTGTTAGGTGATAGACTATATGTGATACTTAATGTCAATTGTGTTATTCAAGTATTCTCTATTCTTATCGACATATTGCTTATTTTACCCATCAGTTTTTGTGAGAGATTTTATTAAAATCCCTTCTGGGATACTTATTTGTTATTTTCTCTTTGTAATTGTAATTCTGTGTGTCTGTGTGTATGTATAAAAGCTATATTACTGGATGCACACAACTTAAGAATATTATCTTTCCCTGATGAATTGAAACATTTTCATCTAAATGGTAACTCTCTTTAACATCAGTAATGCTTTGTCTTGAGCCCTATTTTTGTCTGAAATTAACATAGCTACACAAGCTTTCTTTTGGATTCCTGGTATATCTTTTCCTATCCTAGTATTTTCAACCTTCTTATGTCTTTATATTTTAGGTTGGGCTTGTTTAAACAACAGAAGCTAGATTTTGCTTCATTTTTAGTGCCATTTTTCTTTAATCAAATCCTAAAACATTTGTCTTCTAACTAGAACATTTAGCCCATTTTATGTTCAAACTACTACAATTATATCTGGATTTATTGCTACCGTCTTAGTTTGTGTCCTATTTGCATGTGGGGCTTTTTGTCTCCTTTCTTCTTTTGAACTTCTTATGTTCTTTATTTCATTCTATTTTCTTCTGAGATTATTTTTCTTTCTTCTGAATTCCACCTTTTAGAAGTCATTTTGTTTAAGAATGGTAGGTATGGCCCAGTG
>NW_012147190.1:131705-146138 GCF_000956105.1 Propithecus coquereli | reverse complement strand
GAAAAAAAAATAGATTTTACTATTCTCTGTCATAGTGGACTCTCAGATGGGATGTGTGAAAATGACTCATGTGGATGCAGAAATATTACACTTTGCAGTTATCCTTATTTTAGTTTTAGAAAAGGAAGCAAGCAGAACTTTACTGATATTAATGTACAACAAGAATGTATATACTTTATAAATAATTGTATACACATTAGGGATACATGCTGAAAAAATGTTTTGTTGATAGTGATGTGACATCAAAAGTTTGTAAAACATTGTTTTCAGCAAGCTGGTGGAAGAGAATATATTTGAATGTAAGTCTATGGACACTACTAGCTTATGCCAACAAATGAAGACTTACCCCAGCTGTCTGACCTAGACTATAGGACCCTCAAACCCAAAAAATAGAAAGACTGGAATGGAATAACAAAATGAACGGGAGATTTGCTACAGAAAATAAAAGAATTTTCAAAAAGTAATTGTCTTCCTTTGAGGAATTAGGCATAATAGCGAAAAATTCAAATTACATAGTTTTCAAAAATATAAATACAAAATCTCAGTGTGGAAGAAATGCATTTTTTAAAAATGTAGAATAAATTAATTTAAATTATACCCTGGTGGACATTTCATAATTAGGTTTATATATGATCGCATCTGGAAAACATCATTCTTCTAAATAGGAAAATTATGCAGTATGTATTACATTGTGGGGGAATCATATGAAATTATTTTGCTTCTCCCATCAGCATGGAGGTCCCAAATGCTTTAAGAATAATTGTAAAGTACTCCTACCATATATGTTATAGGGAATAAAAAATATCGTGGGTTCCAAAATGCTAAATCTGCAGATAGGAATGAAAATTGAGTTTTTTGTTGTTATGATTGATAATGAGAACTTCCACTGGGCACTCTAACCAATGTCAATGAGAGAAAGCCATTGGAATCCATTTCTGTGATCAGCTATCTAGGCATTTTTACATAGCTGCGTTTGTCAGAGATTACAAGGATTAAGTGAATTAATGCATATGAAACTCTTAGAACACTGTCTGATACGTGGAAATGCTCAATGCACGTTACAAATTATGAAGACAAGAGTGGAGTTGAGGACATCATCCCTGGAGAACCTTTGGCTTGGCCTGTCCCCTTTGTTTTCCCATGTACATCACAGCTCCAGATAGGAGCTGATGTCAGCCTGGGTGCCAAGCCACGGAACTGACCATCACCCAAGCCAGTTTTCCCAGAATCTGCCTTTTCAGTCATGAAACAGAGTCGGAAGAATTCAATGACTTGTGCGGGAGCATTCACATCAGAGTCTGAAGGTCCCCTAAGCGTCTGCTCTTTCCATATATTAGGCTGTCTTCAACAGTCATTGCAGGACAGATACAATTTTCTCTCAGAGCTAATCTAATTTTCAGGAGGAATGTCCCAGACTCTTTGGAGTCTTCTTCTTTCTTCCAGGTTCCAGAATGAGGGACCTGCCCAGCTTATAACTGATGTGCCATGAGCCCAGAGCCCAAACATGGCACGGCTCTGGGCTGAGTGCCCCCTGCTCACACACACACAGATGCACTCAAGTGGCCTAACGAAAGATCCCCCTCAACCTGCAGCATAGCCCACAATAAGTGTAGTATATACCATCGGTTCATACACACTGTTAAGGGCAGGCAAAATATACCATCTGTCATAGGTCATCCCAGCATGGGCCTTCCTTAGTACATTGGCTCTGTACCAAAAACTGAGGGTGATTTTTCCCCCAAAAGGACATTTGGCAATGTCTAGAGACATTTTTGATTGTCATAAATAGGGAGGGGAAGGTGTGCTACTGGCTTCGAGTGAGTAGAGGCCAGGGATGCTGCTAAACATCCTACAAGGCACAGGACAGCCTGCCCACAACAAAGAATTACCTGACTCCAAATGGCAATATTGCCATGGGTAGGAAACCCTGCTTTAGTAACTATAACACTCTTGCAGTTCTTTTGTCTTTGTCAATTATATGGGGATAGTAACAGTATTTACCTTACAGAATCAGTGTCAGGACTGAACAGGAGGATCTATGTTAATGGTGCCTATTCACAATCAACAGCTGACTCATTCATTCAACATATACATATTGAGCACAAGACACTGGATGTAGGGTGTGTGAAAATATTTATCCTCTCTGCACTCTGGAGACTCCAATCAAGAGGAAACAGACATTAATCAAATAGTCACACAAACAATAAAAGGTAGTTATTACCCTTATTGCTATTATTGATAAAAGAATTTTCTTCTTTTGGTAACTTTTCCATGCTTTAATTCCTGGTCATTTTCTGTGATTTTTCTGATACAATCCGACAGGGGCTAATACCAAAGGTGAGTGACCTAAAAGTCTTCCATGGCCACACTGGGATGGAGGAGCAGGAAAGCTCTTTGCTCATCTGTCAGCTCTTCGATTTTTGAGAGAAGCTGCCTCCAAGTTCTAATTGCCTGCTTCAAACCCCACTGTGTATGGGGAAGGGGGCACGTGACCACCAGGTGGCCCTGCCACTGTGCTGCGTTGCTATAGTAAGGATGCCCTTTATTGATCAGACTTGCCTGGAGTCATGTAACTCCCCAGCCTGCCACTGAGCTCCCCAAGGGGCAGTTGGCAGGCAGTGGTGTCTCCCTGGACCAACACTGACCCCCAGCTCTGCCCTCTCTCCCACCCTGGAAACGTGAAGGCTGCCCACAGAAACACCTAATGCTTCTGTGTAGTGTCTTGTCATTCACACACTAATTTGAAGTCACAGATCAAAGCTGGTGAGAGACATCAGGGAAAAGAGATTTGAAGACTCCCCCTCCCCTAAAGCAATACTGCCGTCCTGCATCAGCAGCCAGCAATCCCGTTGTTTTCCCCAGAGAATCTCTTCCCTATCCTTTAATTTCGCCACATTCTAGAATCTCTCCATCTTACCAACATTTTTATTACAGAAAGTTTGACACTGAATCTTAGAGGAAGTTCAATATGTCTGCTACCAACTAGAAAACCAATGTCCTGAGAGGCTAACAGACTTGCTTAAAGGTCATGATGCTGGTTAGTAATTGCACAACCCAGAGAGATATCCTGTTTCTTCCTTCCGTCCTTTTAGTACCCTTAGAGAATGGGCAGCCAGAAGGTGTTTCCAAGTGGACTTTCCTTGGTTTCTCAAATTTCTAAAAATAAGGCATTAAAATTTTCTTGCTTCCTCAAGACCTTCAAATGTTATCAAATGTTCACAATTATCTCTTGAACTCCTTCCTCCATCTCCAGCCCACCCACCACTGCTCATCTGTGCTGTGATCTATGAGCTAATTGTGGGTACTTGTTGGTGAGGTAGGTTGGGCAGAGTGCTCACATGACCATGTAAAAATCAGATAGCAAGTCAGCAGCAAAACTGGAATTTAAAGTTTTAGTTAATGCAAAATCCTTTAAGCTGAAGACAGAAAATACACAGAAAGGACCCCACAGCTCTTTATTCCACACCAGTGGCAGACATCACTAATCAATCACTGAACACTCTTCTTTCAAACCCAGATTCAGCCTCAGGCTCCTTCTTAAGACAATGCTCCAGACAATTTTTACCTATGCACAGAGTTAACATAATATGTGGTGCTTTGAATAAGACTTAAGCTGAAATGAAGACAGAAGACATGTGAACTGGGACTTGGGGGGGGACGGGGGGGGCAAGGGCAACATACGTAACCTAAACATCTGTATCCCCATAATATGCTGAAATAAAAAAAAAAAAAGACATGCGAAGAGACAAAGGATGGACATCCCAGGTGGAGGGAACAGGACATGAAAAAGTGGCAAATGTGGAATCACATTGATGCAGTCAAGGAACTAGAAAAAGATAATTGTTGTTGCACTGCCCTGGGCCAGGAAAGAGTCAGCAGGAGATAAAGGCAGGCTAGGCGGGAATTTGGGAGATTGTTCCTGATCACTCAGTGGCCTCCTAACTGCTAACACCTTAGTGTGAATTAATTTACTGCACTGACAGGTAGAGGATAATGCCAAGAAGACCAAAAATACAAGAAATTCCCACCCTCCACCCAAAGAATGTTTTGAGTAGAGAATCTAGATACCAAAAAGATGTCAGAATCACTTGGCATCTTGTTAGAGAGAAAGGAATGACTTTGTCAGGTAGGTGGGGTGCTAAAGATGAACCGTATCTGTCAGGATTCAATCACAGGGGCAAACCACTAGGAGGGATACGTATATGTACACATGAAAGAACTGGGTAAAGATTCGACTTTACCCAATTGTATAGCTGGTTAAACAGTTTCTGTAGGCTGTTGTCTTCTCATCTCATACTGGAGCTTGGAGTCCACAGGGCAGTCAGTGGGAAAGCGAAGATGGGTACAAGTGAGGGACAGCAAGAACAAGCTAGAAGCCATTGTGTGAGCTGAGCCCACGAGGACGCACTGGAAATCACCCTGGTGCTCATTGCCCTGGCCTCAATGGTGTGCTTTTCCTGCAGAAGCCAGGGCTCTTCATCATGGAGCTCAGCACACACATGGCCCAAGAGTCAGATTTGCTGTGCAGACCTGCCTGGCTGCTGCCTCAGGCCAAGGAGGTGAGCCTGCAGACAACTGACAAAGCATGTGAGCTAAAAATGGCTACTGCTTCACCTCCAATCTCTAAATCTCACACGAGGAATCTCTCTGCAGCTTATCCTAACTGTAACTCATCTGGAAGGAGATTCTGGGGTTCTGGGACATGTAGTTCAGCCTGGTCAAATTTCTATATTACAAAGCCATCCATCAACTGAAGGATGGACTGGTGATGCCAATTGCTACCCACCTACCACCATCCCTTCTGCCCTTCTCCCCTCACAACCCCACATAGCTGTGATCATCTCTGGATACAGATGATTAGGCTAGGAATGACCAGGGAAACTAATCTATAGGTTCACTGAGCCATCAGTTGAATTCATATTCCCTCTCTCTCTCTCTCTCTCTCTCTCTTTCTCTCTCTCTCTCTCTCTCTCTCTCTCATTTGAACCAAGAAACACACAGAGCCTCATTAGTTACATGTCCAAGGGGACGTGCAGAGGCTGAGTAGAGTCAGGGCGGAGTGAGGTTGAGGTGGCCATTCAGACCGTGTGCAAGCAGGAAGAGCTGCAGCAGAGAGAAGCAATAATGAGAGATTCTGTGACCCTGAGAAACAAAGAGAAGCCCCTGGGTCCCTAGACTTCTCTTAGGGGTTCAGTTATACTTTGCTTTCTGTGTAAACATAGGACGGGCAATTGCAATAAAAACTCCACTTCCTCCTTTACGGTTGCCAGCTGGGGTATATTTCTGGGGTCTGCAGTCAGTCTCTGCTTGAGTCAGACAGCTGGGGTTAAAGGTTACCTGTACCTGCTTCCCACTTCTCCCTAGTTACCACAGTCAGTGACCCAAACAGCACAAGTTAGAGGTGCTTCGATTCACACTCACCAAGATGTGCCGCAGAGTCACACAAACGCGGAGTAAATGGTGAACAGAGCAAGAGCCGCACAAATCACAGAAAGCACCTCCCTTCCTCCCGAGCCGAGAGCTGGGCATGTCACGTCAGCAGAGGCCTCGTCAGACAGCGGGGGCAATCTCAGCTCACTGCTCCCTGTAAAAGGCACACTTGAGAGATGGCGCTCTTCCCAGAGCTGTCAATCTTCCAGCATTCATGATCCTGAAAATCAATTTAATAGAACATTTTAAAGTAACTTTTTCAAAACTTTATGCCAAAAAGAAAAGAGAGAGGAAAGTGCTAATTGCACTTCAGAGTCTCAGATGCTTTTTCAGTCCGGGATCCTAAAGTATTTGATGAACTCTCATTTCACACAACCTTGCTTCACCCCTTAGAACAGATCGGTATTGTTGAGTTGATTTTACAACATGGAGGAATTGAGGCCCTTCTCAAGAAAAATGGGAGTATCGTCACTTCCAATTTCCTACTTCACAAAGAATTAAGGAAGAGTGTGGTTCATTTAGATCACAGACTTTGCAAATGCCACTGCTTGGGATACCATGTCCAGCCTATTTCATTTGCAAATACTCTATTCAAGGTGTTGGTTTCACTGACCACTGTATGCCTTCTCTACAACGTTGAAAACAAACCAATAGCTCACATCTTTACAAGTCTACAAACAAAAATTGAAGGAAAGTGCATCTATTCCAGCTTCATTTTCTAAAAATTTCAGGGAAGAAATCTTGAGTGAGTGATTTAGGTGGATGCCCACATGTGGACCAATTGCTGTGGCCAGAGAGATGGATGCTGTGATTGGCCAGGCCTAGGTCACATGGGCCACCCTCATGGCCAATGGAAGCAGAAAATATTACCAGGGAGAAGACAGAGAATTAACAGAGACATAACAAACAGGGGAATTGCTGTGGGCTGGGGAGCCACCCAACACCATCTTCAAGAAAACGTCTACCTCAGCAGCCAGAAGGTAGCGCAATACATATATGTTGTTCTCTCCCCGCGGTAGGCACTGCAATATAAATATAACTTGTAGCTAAATTGTTGTGCACATCCACGCTTGTCTCCATATGATAAATTCTTGAAAGTGGAACACCTGGATCAAATGTTACATCGTTTTATGGTCCTCTTCCCTAACCTGCTTTTCAGAAAAAAGGTACAAGTTTACTTTCACACCTGTAGGTGGGTGCTTTAACATGATTATTTTTATTTGCTTCCTAATAAAAGGGTGAATATGCAACAAAAGAGCCCATAGAGGCTGGAAAAACAGCAAAAAGAAGAGGTAAAGACCCAAGTAAATGACCACTTAGACAATCAGGATCTGAACAGCTGAGAAATGCTTGCGCTGATGAGATATGAATAAATTCAGAGGAAATGACAGATTATTCTGGTCCTATCTATGAGCAAGGGCTGTGACCTTCCCGAATCAGACAGCAATGTGAACGAAAAGGGTCCCTTATGTCAGTCAGCTGAGCATTAAGAATAGCTGGCCATGCATAGCTCACTTCCCCAGCCTCCACCGATGAGACAGCAGGATGAACTCCGGGCAGCACGTGGATGGAATTACATTTCTCAAGAATCACAGCCCCCAGAAGCCAGGGCAGCATACCTGTCGGGGGCAGACTCTGCCCCCTAATTGCTCCTGATGCACTATGGGCTAATTGCCATTGCTGAAAATAATCTGCAAAGATTACAGCAGGCATCATAAATAATGAGGGGCTCTGTGACGGCGCACTATGACAAGGTCTCAATCGCTCTTATCTTTTACTAGAGTGGGGCTTGTGCATTTGTGTTACTAATGAATCTTTTCCATTTGTGCAAGTGATGTTTCCATTTGACAATGACATGAACGTAAAGTGGAGGTTAATTTACTCCATTGCGAGAGGTTCATTATTTAACCTGACGTTGAGGACAAAACAATGTAGCTTAATAGATGACAAATAGAAATTAGTTGTGATGAATTTTGCCATTTAATTCTTGCAGGCTCACTGAATGGTTGCCATAAACATGGCAAGAGAGCCAGGGTTACCTTCTCTGTGGGTGGGATTTGCTTACTTTGCTATTTCTAGGATATCATCCAAGGATAGGGAAACTTCCACTGGGAAGTTCCATTGGAAACCAACAATCTCTAGTTATACGATGGACTTTAATGGTGATGCACTGACATTGGGTTAAATTTTATTGGATTATCCTCCTTTAACACAGTTGATTTCCAAGGTTAGACCCCAGAAGTTGTATTGAATTTTGATGGATAGCATTGGTGCCTAAAACCCTATATTTGTGCCTTTTTGTTATCCCACATGGAGGTTGCTGAGCAGTAACAGGAATGGGCTATAATTCTAGAATCAAATGGAGCTTGTGTTTGAGTCCAGGTCAACTAGTTAGTAACTGGGTGTACTTGAATTAGTTATTCAACTTCTCCTAACCTGTTTCCTCACCTATAGAGCGGGGATGATAATAGCATTTACCTCATACTATGGTTCAGATGGGATTCTGAGAAAAGAGAGATACATACCACTCGCCATTTTTATGGAGTTGATGTCCTCGAATAATGGTTAGAAATTTCAGTCATTGATTCTAATTTTTTTCTCCTCTATCAACATATGCATTCTGTCAAAAAAACAGGATATATCATTTATACTTTCATATAATCAGTGTGCTCCTTCTTCCAAAGTTATTTGCATTTGAACATGCTTCTTTACTGTAGCAAGAAAGACTTTGGTCTGGGGTTAAGGAATTCTAGGTCCACATGATTGTATAACGAAGAAAGAAAGGAGGAGATCATTTTAGGCAAAATGAACAGCATGTGCCCAGTCTCAATGTTAGCAGGGAGTATGGGAAATGCAAGAGAATAAAAGGAATCCAGGGTGTTTAGAGCATAGAAATCCTGAAGGTCATGGTAGGAGAAATGGGAGGGGCCAACATTTTGCAGGCTTTTGAAGGCCATGGTGATGCATTTTGTCTTGATCCAAAGAGCAATGACTGGAAGGCCACTGTCCCACCTAAGGTAATGATATGCTTAGATTTCATTTCAAGTAGCTACTCCTGGAAGTAATGTGGAAAATAGATTTGGAGGCAGGAAAGAGCAGATGTAGCCGGACGAGGCTGGAGGCCATTGCAGTGGCCCAGACAGAGATGACGATGGCTTAGATGAAGCGGCAGTAGATAGAAAGTAGTGGAAAGGTTTGATAAACATGTAGGAGGTAAAATCAACTGGCCTTGGCAATGGATTAGATATGGGGGTAAAGAAGAAGTGGGTATCGATGATGACTTGCATGGGTCATCAGCACCCTAGATTAGAAATGAAATAATGAGACTCACAGACAGTAAATTACTTTTGCCTAAATTGACACACATCTATTAGTGACTCTTCTTATAACGTGTATGTATGTGGTGTGCATATGTATGATGTGTGTGTGTGTAAAAGAGAAAGAGAGAAAAGTATTAGTGTGTATCCTGTGTGTTCACACACACACAACCAGAGTGTACTATTTAGATAAACTAAAAATTTGAGCCCTGTTTTATCTCTTCGAGTTGGAAACCTTGTGCCTGTCTCCTACCTCCATGAACTGCATCCCTGTGACATATTGAATATTACGCACGCCCGTGCTTATTTTTGTAAACTATAGAGAGCATATGTAACCCTCTATATACTTTCTTTTATCTATCCAGTGTGTGGCCCCCTCATTTTTATTGTTATTCTGGCTTCTATTCAATTTATTAGTTTGTGGCCTATGTAAGCATATTTTAATAATTTCGAAGGAATCTTTTCGTCATTCAAGCTTGTCTAAAGAAGGCCTGAAGTAATCAGTATTTCAGATTTTTATTGCTTTCCAGCCCCCTCCCCCTCAACATACACACACTCATATATGTTTTGCTATTTTAAAGAAAGAGATTTAACAGCCATAAGGCACTTTTAAAAATAACATTCACATCTGGGCTGACCACCTGTATGCCAAAATGTAGCTTGATGTTAATTAAAACAGGCATGTTATAAACCTCAGGAAATGGCAGCTGACCCCTAACTATGAATGTAATGCTATAATAATACGTAGTAAAAATAAGACATTTTGAGGCCGTTGCCCAAACCACTCATGCATTAAAATTCTCACCACTGTATACCCTTGCACGAGGACGGGTAAATCAACTGCAGAAGTGGCCCAACCAAAAAATAATAATGATAACAATTCAAGGGGTATGAACCATTCATTCATTCAACAGATGGCTTTAAATATCTATTCTGCACAGGCACCGGCTTTCTGCCCTGTGAGAAGGATTCTGCATGGAGCTTAGAAGATTGATTAGCCCCATCTTGACAGACAGAATAATAATATCAATGTAGCTGATATTTATTGAACAATTTACTATGTGTCTGGCACTGTGCTAAGCTCTTAACATACATGATTGCATCTAATCCTCCTAACAGCCCTACAAGTTAGGTGCTACTATTACCCCCATTTTACAGATGAGGAAATGAGGCTTAAAAGATTTAGTTATCCACCCTGGTGGTACAAGCTGGGAATTGGATGCTGGCCATCTGAACCCATGGCCCAGGTGTTTCAGGATGGCTCTGCGTAACTACAGACCCTGCCCTCATGCCCACGTGGACCCTCCCCCACCTGCGAGCTCACCCTACGATTTTCTGATCCAACCACAAGCGACCTCTCACATTTCCCATTGCCTCCCTTCCTGACCTTTTCTTTGTCATTTTACTCACATATGACCCCAGAGACTCTCCCTCTTCCTTTTCACTTTCCCATCAGCCTCACTGGCTTAAAACCGCTCCTCTTAAATGCCTTTGACACCCTGATATTTGACAACTCAGCCTTTGCTTTGCTTTGCATTTGGTCCAGTATTTGCTACTACCTCTGCATTCTGAAATTGTCCTCTTAGCACTTCAAAATTTTGTTTCGTAAACTAGGGTATTGGAAATTTGCATATTAGGTCACATACATATAATGCAACTATTAATAACAAGTAACATGTATTTATATTGTAACTGGGTATTAGAATACATATGCATTGGCATAAAAAAAAATCTTTAAATTCTCTGTGGTATAAACTACACCACCAAGAGTGTCCATTTGGCACAATTGTGAGCAGCACTTGAAATTGTAAGTCTAAGTTCAGGTCTGAATTTCCATATTCACTTCCCAATGTTTACTGTTAAAAAGATAAAAACACCTTTGCAACTCAACTGTGTTGTAGCTCCTGAAAGCCATGATAACAGTTGTACATTAGAGTCAAGAGTCACAGAACCCACTGGATATGAAATATGCAAGAAAATGTAACCAAACTATCCTACAGGATCTCAAAGGCTTTATGCATACTGGTCAGCTCATTGGTTTTGAATCTGAAAACACAAAGATCTGTTCCCATTTCTATACTTACTTGCTTTGTGACCTTAGAGAAGTCCTTTAACTTCACTGAGCCTTGGTTAATTATCTTTAAAACTGGGATAATTATAGGACCCTCCCTGTATAACTCTTATGAGAATCAAATGAGATAATATATTTAAAATGCTTAACTGAGTAAGTGCTTAATAAATGATACCTATTATCAATGCCAATTCTTTAGTAATACAGGCATACCTTGGAGATATTGTATGTTTGGTTCCAGACCACCACAATAAAGCAAATGTTGCAAAAAAAGTCACACAAACTTTTTGGTTTCCCAGTGCATATAAAAGTTATGTTTACACTATACTGTAGTTTATTAAGTATACAATAGCATTATGTCTAAAAGAACATTTAAATTGAAGACAATGTTCATTTGCCATTTTGAAAATTCTAGGTCCCTTAAGAGTGATGCTAAATCTATGTATGTACCTTGATTTAAAAATACTTTATTACTAAAAATTGCTAGTGATAGATCATCTGAGCCTTCAGCGAATCATAATCTTTTTGCTGGTGGAGAGTCTTGCTGCTGACGGCTGCTGACTGCTCAGGATGGTGCTTGCTAAAGGTTGAGGGGACTGTGACAATTTCTTAAAATAAAACAACAATGAAGTTTGCCACATTGATTAACTCATCCTTTCAGGAAAGATTTCTCTATGGTATGTAATGCTGTTTGATAGCATTTTACCCACAGTAGAATTTCTTTGAAAATTAGAGTCAATTCTCTCAAACTCTTCTGCTGCTTTATCAACTAAAGTTATGTCATATTCTAAATCCTTTGTTGTCATTTCAACAATATTCATAGCATCTTCACCAGGAATATATTCTGTCTCAGGAAACCACTTTCTTTCTTTACTAATCCATAAGAAACAACTTATCTGTTAGTTTTATTATGGGATTGCAGCAATTTAGTCACATCTTTAGACTCCGTTTCCAATTCTAGTTTTCTTGCTATTTCCACCATATCAGAAGTTACTTCCTCCACTGAAGAAGTCTTGTACCTCTCAAAGTCATCCATGAGGGTTAGAATCAACTTCTTCCAAACTCCTGTTAATGTTGATATTTTGACCTCCTCCCATGAATCATGAATGTTCGTAATGGCATCTAGAATGGTAAATCTTTTCCAGAAGGTTTTTGATTTACTTTGCCCAAATCTATCAGAGGAATCACTGCCTATGGCAGCTATAGCTTTATGGAATTCATTTCTTAAATAATAAGACTTGAAAGTCAAAATAACTCCTTGATCCATGGGCTTCAGAATGGACGATTTTTTAGCAGGCATAAAAACAACATGAATCTTCTTGTACATCTCCATCAGAGCTCTTGGGTGAATCATTGTCAATGAGCAGTAATAATTTAAAAGGAAGTTCTTTTTTATGAATAGTAGATCTCAATAATGGGTTTAAAATATTCATTAAATCATGCTGTAAACAGTTGTGCTATCATCAAGGCTTTGTTGTTCCATTTCTAGAGCACAGGCAAAATAGATTTAGCATCATTCTTAAGGGACCTAGGATTTTCAGAGTGGTAAATGAGCACTGTCTTCATCTTAAATTTACCACCTGCAATAGCCCCTAACAAGAGAGTCAGCTTGTCCTTTGAAGCTTTGAAGCCAGGAATTGACTTCTCCTCTCTAGCTATGAAAGTCCTAGATGGCATCTTCTTCCAATAGAAGGCTGTTTTATCTACACTAAACAGCTATTGTTTAGTGTAGCCACCTTCAGCAATTATCTTAGCTAGATCTTCTGGATAACTTGCTGCAGCTTTTCCATCAGCACTTGCTGCTTCACCTTGTACTTTTATGTTACAGAAATGGCTTAATTCCTTAAACCTCATTAACCAATCTCAACTAGCTCACCTCTCTCAGCCTTCATAGAATTGAAGAAAGTTAGGACCTTGCTGTGGATTAGGTTTTGGCCTAAGAAAATGTTGTGGCTGGTTTGGTCTTCTATCCAGACCACTCAAACTTTCTCCAAATCAGCAATAAGCCTGTTTTGCTTTCTTATCACTAGGATATTCCTTGGAGTAGCAGTTTAATTTACTTTAAGAACTTCTCCTTTGCATTTACAACTTGGCTAATTCCTTGGCACAAGAGGCCTATTTTGGCTTTCTGCATGCTTTTCTATGCTAGGGAAAATCTGACCACTCCCTCCTTCCTCGGTATCCCAGCCGTACCAACTGCTTGTAGTTATCCCTAAACACCATACTGTTTCATCTGTCCTGTGCCTTTTTATATATTCTACTTTTTTCCTGGAATTTTTGGTCCCTTATTGGGCCTGTTAAGGTCCAAATCACTGTCAAAAGCTCAGATCAAACATTGGCACTTCTATGAAATTCACCCTGACTCCCCAAGAGAGCCTTAAACATTCCTTATCCTATTTTTGTAGAATATCTCCCTACTGGACTAAGCTGATAGAGAACAGGGACATTTTATTTCATTTTATTTTTTGTATTATTGTATTCCCAACACCTGGCATAGTGCCTGGTTTGTTGTAGAGGCCTGTGTAGGAAGCTTTGGCACCAAGGAACAGAAAACCCCACCTCAAAATGACTTAACCATTAAGAAAGCATGGTACCTCATACAACATGAAGTGCAAAGGCAGGATGGGATCCAGGGCTCATGTAGTGGTTCAACATTCACGTGAAAAATCTGGCTCTTCCCGCCTCCCTGAGGTTATCCTCAGCAAAGTGGCTTTGCCTTGGGGCCAGAGTCTTCATAGCCACAAAGTGGCTGCCACATCTCCAGGCCCCTTATCCAGGTGCAACAACAAAGGAAGAAAGGGATTATCTTTTCCTATGCCTCCTTTAGAGCAGCTAGAAATCTTTCCCAGAAGCCTCCGTCAGACTTCTGATATTCCATTTCCTAGCGTTAGGTTTTTATGTTCACTCCCAAATCAATCATTCACAAAGGAAATGAGATTACCATGATTACCTTAGGCTAGGAATCAGCAGATATTTTCTGTAAGGAGCAAGATAGTAAATACTCTAGGCTTGGCAGACTATACAGTCTCCCTTGTAGCTTCTCAATGTGCCCTTGTATTACAAAAGCATCCATAGACAATATGTAAATGAGTAAGTGTGGTTGTGTTCCAATGAAACTATGTATGGATACTGAAATTTGAATTTCATACGATATTTGCATATCCATATTTTTCTTTTGAATGTGTTTTAATCATTAAGAAAACCATTTTTAGTTCTAAGGCCACATAAAAACAGGCAGCAGACTGGGTTTGGCCCAAAGGCTCTAGTTTGCTGACCCTTGGCTTACATTATTTGAGGTCAAATGTATATTGAAGTGCCTTCCACCACAATTTCCCAAGTGCACAATAAATACTTGAAAAATTAAAGGAATAAATGACTAAAAAGAATACAGTTCTTGTTCATGAGAAGTTCATGGGCTACCCATGCATATGACTTCCTGAAAGATATTTGTTTGTTTGTTTGTTTGTTTTTTGTTTTTATTCCAGGGTATTGTGAGCATACAAACATTATGGTTACACTTTATGTCTTTGCCTCACCCAAGTGTGGGTTAAAGGCATGTCCTTCCCCCCCTACAGTGCTCCCCGTGTCCTTTAGTTGTGGATTTACCCCCATCCC
>NW_012147190.1:60481-130745 GCF_000956105.1 Propithecus coquereli | reverse complement strand
TAAATTATGAAAATGGAAGACAAATAATATTTTGTGTTAGGATATATGGGAACCACAAATTTGAAGAACTCCTCATGTATCTAAAGTCATAAGGGTTTGCTTTGATAGTAAGGAGGTTGAAAGAGATTACTTAATGGGTGTTTTCTATGTTAACATCTTCTGACTTCACAATTTTCCAAACATAATGTTGCATGTATTCTGATGCAGGCAAAGAGATAATTACAGAGTAACTGCTTGCACTCAGTGTAAATTAATCAAATGTAAATTAAATAAACTGTAAATAGAAGGTACTCCTTAGCTGATACTGGCAAGTGAATCACCTCCATTATAGACTTATTTTTGTAAAATTACATCTAATCATAGTGTTTTAAGATAGTGTTTGGCAAAACATCTCTAAATCTGTCAACAAAAGCAGCTATTACTCCTTTGCGGCTGAATTCCTTTGCCAACAAACACCCATCTGTCTGGAAAGATTTACTTATGGTTCTGCCTGAAGGCAGGGGTAAAATCTCAATGACCTCTGGAGGTTTCTTTCACCTTTGTGCTTAGAGAGTCAATAAAAATTCATTTTAAAGTAATCTTACTATGAACCTTCACAAACTATAATGCTAAAATGTAATCAAATCTGTCCCAAGAATCCCAGAAATAGATATTATTCTGGTAATTATTTGGCTGGTTTTGCTTGATCACCATTTTAATTTTGATTGTCAATTGCTGCTCTAATAGAGTCCAAAGTCTTTAATATGCCTTATAAGACCCCTAAGTTCCAGTCAGCACCACTGTCTTTATACTCCACTGGACTGATGATTTTAGTTCTTCAAGCACAGACCTTTGCCCATGCTATTCCGTCTGCCTGGGCCACACTTTCCCTCCCCAAACCTCATGCACCCCTTGCTGTGGCTAAGGTGTACTCTTCCTGCAGGCCTCGGCTCAGGTTGGGGGATCAGGAAGCCTTCTCTCTCTCCACCTATCCCATTATGAATTAGGTGACTCCTTTTAGGCACATAGCACCCTTTCTGATGTTTATAATCCAAGTACAGTTCTTTGTATTCACTTTTCCTCTAAGGGTTCAGGACAAGAACTGCATCTCGTGTGTTACAATAAAAAGCAGAGGAGGCAACAAGACCATAGGGATTTCTATGCCTTGCTAAGAAGCTTGGGCTTTATCCTGAAGGGTATAGAGAGAAGCCATTGGTCGGGCTCATGTATGCTCACCAGAAAGATCATATCAGCACTGCAGAGAATGCAGAGAATGCACTTCTAGAAGGCAAGGACATGGACAGTGAGGGGTCCACACCAGCAGCGCTGAGACTGCTTAGGAAACCAACCATTGCTGTAGGCCAGGTTGGGGACGATGGAGTCCTGATCTACAGCTATGATGCTGGAGACGGAGAATCATGGTTCATTCGGAGACACTTAGGAAGCAGAAATCTGTACGATTGGTGACCAAGTATGTGGCAAACAGAAGGACTTAGAGAAAGAGAGAAATAAATCAAGGGGAAATTTGGTTTCTGGCTTAGACAACTAAGCAAATGATAGTGCTCGTCACTTGAGAAAGAACAGGAGAAAGAAGAAGTTGAGGCTGGGGAAAGGGATGACTAAATCCACTGCAGACACACTGACTTCAAGGAGCCTGCAAAGCACTTAGGAGATGGCCAGGAGGTGTCTGTGTATATGTGGAGCAGCTATGAAGAAGAGAAGTCTAGACCAAAGATAAAAATTCGAGAGTCATCAGATCGTAAAGGGTATTGAATTTATCAGCATGGAGATCACACAAAGAAAATGTGTATCAAAAAATAGAGCAGGCCTTGGTGGGAAGCCTGAGCCATACCAACATCTGAAGGGTAAAAGAAGAGAGAGTCCTGGAGAAAACTGAGGAGTGGCCAGGGAGGAGGGCAAAATCAAGAGGAAGTGCAGTCAAAGGAAAGAGAAAGTTGCAGAAGACGGATATTATCAATCAGCTATGGTTGCGTAACCAGCACGAAATCTCAGTAGCACGCTGTGATAAACATTTACTAACCTGCTCACGGGCCTACGGGTCAGCCCCAATGGCTTTGCTCAGGCTGCAGGGCTCTGCGTCAACTGAGGCTGCTCCTCTTGCATGTCTCTCATTCTCTGGGGACTAGTGAGCTCCCCTGGGGCATATTCTTCTCCCCATGATGGCAGAAGCCCGGAGAAACATGTGGAAGCTTACGGAGCCTTCTAAGTCCTAGCCTTAGATGGGCGCTCTACAGCTTCTGCCCCATTCCATTGGCCAAGGTAAGTCACAGGCTAGGTAGGCCCCACGTCAAGGGTGGAGAAGTGGCCAACAGGGGTCAAGACTGTGACTGTGGCTGGAGCAATTTCATAGGGGACTTCATCTTGCCAACAAGTAAAAAGTGACATTGCTCACTCAAACAAAAATACTGTTTTTGTATGTTTTAAAACATACCTAGAAGCTGGGCACGGTGGCTCACGCCTGTAATCCTAGCTCTCTGGGAGGCCGAGGCAGGCGGATTCTTTGAGCTCAGGAGTTCAAAACCAGCCTGAGCAAGAGCAAGACCCCATCTCTACTAAAAATTAGAAATTAATTGGACAACTAAAAATATGTAGAAAAAATTAGCCGGGCATGGTGGTGCATGCCTGTAGTCCCAGCTACTCGGGAGGTTGAGGCAGGAGGATCGCTTGAGCCCAAGAGTTTGAGGTTGCTGTGAGCTAGGATGACACCACGGCACTCTAGCCGGGGCAACACAGTGAGACTCTGTCTCAAAAGAAAAAAAAAAATACCTAGAACTAGGGACCTTATTGGCCCATCCCTTTCTAGAACTCTAGCATGCCAGGGTCATGCACTAGAAGTCACACCATTAAAAGAAGCCAAGGGTCCCCCAGAAGAAAAGAATCATATGGCCTGTGAGGGCTGGATGAATGTCAGGGTCAGGCTTTTTTTGTTATCAAGATAAAAACTGGCTCGGATAAGCTCTTGAAGGGGGGAAGTTTGTTGTTAAGATTGTAAGGATACATGTCGAGTAGAAGAGGGAAGCTATCAAGAAGGGAATCACATCTACGGGCTGAACACTTTCCATGGCTTTCACATTGGTCTCCCTCATATAATTTTACCTTCTGCGCTTCTGTAACATTCTCTCTGTCAACTGATGCTTCTGTTTACTCACAGTGTCTGTTCTGTGTAATTCTGGCTGGCCGTGATTCTGACGCGGGGCATTTTTCTGCCCCTGCCTCTAGCTGCCTTGGGCTCTCTAAGTTTCCCAGTTTGAATTGCCAAGAGGAAGACTGGAGTTTGTACAGCTCGTTTCTCACACTCAGCTGTGTCACTGGCAAGTTCATTAATTGGTCACCCTTCAGTCAGATGGCCACCTCTAGTCTAACCAGCTATGACCACTGGGGGCAGGTCCAGGGATAAGGAAGTTTCCCTCAGGAAGTACTGTAGATAGGGAGGTACCAGCGGAGCTTTCTAGTAAAGGGAAGTGCCCAGAACACTGGGATGAGGATTCCAACAAGTGTGAGTGGAACGCCCACCCTCTACCTATCTGGAGAGTCTCTCAGGTAGAAAGTTCGTCCTGAGGGAAGAAGGTTGGGAGATGCTGTGACTAAACCCCAGATCACTGACCGGTGACAGATGTAAAGAGAAACTTTCACATGGTGCATGATGCAATGTGTCTCACAAATCTCTCAGTTCAACCTCATTGACAAAAGCTTGTCCAGGATCTTGGAGATAAAAGCTAAAGCAATACATTGAATGCAAAATCATAACACTGAGAAAGATGTAAGACAGGCTAGGTCCACACTGTTTGGAATCCTTATCCAAGGCATGAAACACTGGCAGGGAGAGCGTCCTCTTCCTGCCCTCCTGAGAGGAAAGGCACCATATGGGAGGAAGGATGGAGGCCATGGCCATTTGTGATGTCCAATGAGATAACAAGACAGCCAGGATAGCTGTGGTCATCCTTCCCTCACAATCAAAGAATAGGAGCAAGCACCTGGAATAGGAAGCCGAAAGTTCCAGGCTACATCACAGCATCCCTAAACGACATCATTTGATGCCCTCTAACTTCCATTTTGCAAGATTTGATTTCCCTCCAGGCACACAGAGAATAGACAACTCTAGTGTCTGATGGTGTGGCTGTCACTGCTGTCTCCATGGAACTTGTAAAGCTCATACTTAGTCCATCAGGGGCAGATATGTTTCTCTCTTCTCTGGGAAGTTCTCCAAAGCCCTGAGAGCTTATCTTCCAAACCTGGGCTCTGCCCTACCCCCAGCCAAAGACGTCTCCAGTTACTCAATTGATTTCTCATTGTGCATCTACTCTGCGCTTAGAACTGGGTCAGATCTGAGGGGAATGATATTTCTCAGAATGCCAAACATGCTAGAAGCAATTTGAGAACAATAGAGAATAGCACATGGTCAAATACTGCACAAGAGAATGCAAATGACAGTTCAGAGAAGGCCAGGGTAAATTAACTAGAATCACCATAACATGGTCAGGGATACAGAGAGGATTAAATGTGACCTAGCTCCCAAAGAACACAGCTATTACGGCTATTAAAACTACTCCCTAGTACCTCCCTCTTCTCTCACCCTCAAAAATAAAGCTCAATATTAAAAAGCATAAATAATGATTTATTTAATTTTCTAAATAAACATATGACACACCTGTTACTTTTAAAAAGGGGAAAGAAGGTGTCAGCAAATCAAACCATAAGGTGTCACAAATCCAAGAGGATTGGAAATCACCACATTCATGTCCCCTTTGGGTCTGGAGAGATTTATGTTTCTTAAGGGTGTCCAGACGTTAGCAGCTCAAACCCTGCACTGTATCCTGGCTGCATTTAAAGGACCCATAGGTCAGACCAAAACACAACGGAGCTTTATATGCCAATTTTTCTTGACTCTCTGTAGGTCAGGGGAAGTTAAGCTCATGTAATTAGGCGATAAAGATGGAGGCTGGGAGTGGGGGATGGAAGCATGATGAAAGTTCCAGAGTTTAAAGGCTCGGTAGGAAGTCAGAGGAAAAGTCGATAAAGTCATGTCTTTATGAAACATGTGTTTTTCATGGTAGAGTAAACGTATTTGCCATCACACCCAGGGAAGCTCCCTGTGACTTGACGCTCTCACCCATCTGTGGCAAGGACCTTTCAAATTCATCATGATGATTGTGAGGACATTGTTGTCCTGAGTCTTCTGCTCAATCATCAGACACCCATTCAGTTATGTCCAGTCTCATATCAGCACTGAGTGCATTTCATCACATTGACTTTATTTCACAACTGATAATCCAGGTGACTTTCTATGATAATTCTCTTTTAACATATGATGGATCTATCCACAAATGGTGGCTAAGAACAAAGAGCTTCCTGTAAACGATGTGGCCAGGCCCAAACATATACAGTCTCAACATACAATCACCAAAAGATGTCAGGAAACAGTGACCAGCACCAGTAAAAACAAAGCAGGAAGAATTATGAATAGCCATAACTGATAAAATAAATGGAGAAAAGTCCTATAGTCCTCAGAACAAATACACAGAAAAGAAACTCAGGTTGACCCAATGACAAACATTAATACACATATTGATTGACTGGATCCTAGAATCACTCTTCTAGACGCCAGCTTGTGCTATTAACAAACTAATGAAGCCCATGACTCCTTCAGACTGAAAACCAATGTTAATGAACTCAGTGAGAGTCTTGTGAAAACTGGATACCAAGCTGATGGCTATTCACAGTACACACTTCCACGGTTCATCAGGAACTAGTACCAGACGTACCTCTTAAGACAACATACCAGTTACGTGTGGTGGTCAAATGGCATTTGTCTATTAGGCATCTTTGACATTTATCATTTCAAAGGGGAATTTTTTTTATGTCCATAAGTTTCTTCAGTCTTCATTTTCCATCCATGCATCTTTTATTTCCTTCCTTCCTTCCTTCCTTTCTTCCTTCCTTCCTTCCTTCCCTCCTTCCTTCCTTCCAAGAAATGTACCCTGAGCACCTGCTATATGCCAGGCACTGTTCTGATCTTTGGGAAGACAGTGGCGTACAAGGCAGACAAGATCCCTCCTTGAGTGTAGTTTACATTCTACAGAGGGAAGGCAAACAAGAAACAAGCAAACACATACATAAAGAATTAAAATGTCAGATAATACTTGAAGCCCCAGAGGAAAGAAAAAGTAACGGAAGAGAGTGAGGCTGCTTTAGAGAAGGTGGTAGGGAGAGTTGGCCTTTGCACTAACCCTTGAATGTGCAGAAAGGTGGGCTATAACCCAGAGTGCCTCAATCTCAGCACTGGTGACATTTTAGGCTGGATCATTTTTTGTTTTGGAGAATCATCCTGTGCATTGTGGGAGGTTTAGCAGTGTCCCTGGCCCTCACTCACTGGATGCCTGCAGCAGCTCCACCTCTAAGTCATGACAATCAAAATATCTCCAGACATTGTCAAATGTCCCCTGGAATAAAATTGTCTCTGAGAACGACTGGGCTATGTGAAGATCTGGGAAAAAGCATTCCAAAGGAAGAGACCAGCATGGACAAACCCTACACTGGGAATGAGCTTGAAGTGTTTGAGGGAGGAAGACCAGTGCGAATGAAGTGCATGAGCAAAGTGTGAAGAGAAGGCAGGATGAGGCTGGGAGGGCACCAGATCAGGAAGGACCTGATAGACCATGGTAGAGTTTGCATTTATGTGACAAAGCACATTCTTAATATCTAAGCTATTGGTCTCATGGAATGAAGGATAAATGCATGAACCCAATTCACAAAATCATCTATGTTTCTGCAATTAACCAGGGTATCCCTGAGTTAAGGTTCCATAGTTTGAGGATCCTTCTGAGTCCAAATGCCCATTCCTTTAGCACCATTAGGGAAGACTCTTTTAGGTACCTTTAAAAAAAAAAAAAAAATCTCCATTCCAGTAATTGTCTCCTCAGTAGGTTATTCTGTTGCATTAAGTTCCCTTTGATAAAATGCTCAACATCCTTTTTAAAAAGGTTTGCGTTGAACATCACCAGCACTAAGTGAAGAAGCACTTAATTTATCATTCTTCGTGGCTTTGGACAGGACCAGGATTGTCAACAGTAAATAAATCATATGTCACATTTGATTTGTGTGCAGTTTACATGTTATTTTATCAGAGGTAAAAAAAAAAAAACAATTCGGCATCGAATTGCCGGCATAAGACAATCTTTAGGAAAGTTTATTCTGAGACAGAAATAAAGAGATTTTTCTCCTTCTTTTTTCCCAAAAGAGAGATACAGTTAATGGTGATAATCCTCTTGAACGTTGAAATAGATGTCTTATCATGGTAAATAAAGTAGAATTTCTCAGCTGGTTTCTATCTGAGAAAAGTAGTGCTGAAAGCTAGAAGACTGATTCTTCAACACGTTCCAAATTTCAACTACACAAAAGTTCCCTTCAAAATTACTCGAGCATGATTAATTGAGCTGTAAGCTAAGAAATTGACTGTGTGTCAGAAATAATAGTAAAAATAGAGTTTAGAGCAATTTTTAAATGGTGACTTCAGGTAATATAACCAAGAAAAAAAAGGCAAAGGGATTTTGCAAATAAACAGTATTGACAAAGTGAATAGGGCTGCAAAACACCTGGATCCTCCTTTAGGCTTCATAATCATAGAAGCTACATGATCTAGTGAAAAGAGCTTAGGGCCAGGAAATGGAGTTTCTAACTTGTATGGCACTAAATAACTCTGACTTTAGCAAATCTCCATGCTGTGCCTCAGTTTTCTTACCTGTCAAATGGGTGTAATGGTAGCAACTGTACTTAACTCACAGAGTGGGTCAAATGCTGAAACATTACAAATTTACAAAAAATTTCATATAAAGTCTAAAACCTTATAAATATGCAAAGATATTATGATCTGTAAATTGCCATAATGCCTGAGACTTTATCCTAGGAAAGGTCTTTTTTGGCTGAGAAGAAGAAATTCCAGTATCAAATTCCATTTCAAATAAGCCACATAGTCCACAGAGGCAAATGGTCTGTGGAGAATTCTCAGTTCTCTTCTCCTACATGAAAACTGAGTCAGAAGAGCGAGACAGAGCAGGAAGATGTCTTCTCTCAGGCCTGTTCTCAACAGTCGATTTTGTTGATTACCAAGGACCACCACGCCCATACAGGATTAAGTTCATTCATTCATTCAACAAATAGCCATTGAGCATGTACTATGTACAGAGCCTGAGCTAGGCCTTGGGATCTGGAGAGTAATTAATGACAGGTCCTTCCATTGATTAAATAAAAGTTGTACAGAAAAGGGAAGCATTACATCACTAAATGTGTACATTGACGTACTACATACCATTTACGTGTTTACGGCCTGTTTCTCCCTACTAGAATGTAAGCTCCATGAGGATAAGGGCTCTATATATCCTGTTCACAGCAGTATCTCCAGTGCATAGAACAGTGCCTAGCACGAAATAGGTGTTCAATAAACAGTTGTTGAATAAACACAAGAAAAAAATCCATCAGTTTATTGCCCCTGTGGTTGACAAACAGGAGGAGAGGAAGCTCCTAACATTTATTGATCACAGAACTGTGCCAATCACTTTCAATAAAGGTCTTACACATTTTACAACCATTTTGCAGGTGCCAACCCAAGAAAGGGGATGGTTAAAAAAAACCTCACCCAAAATCACAAAGCTTCTAAGTAGGGAACAGAATCTGAGCCTGTTCGTTCATTCATTGACATTATTTATTGTGCACCTACTATGTTTCTGGTACTATGGCAACAGGGAGACAGCAGAAAATAAGACAGACAAAACTTCTGTTCTCACGACACATGCAAAATTGTGAGGGGCAACAATATAACACAACAGACGCAAGTCTGCCTGACGCCAAGATCCAAGACCCTTTCACTCACTGCCTTTTCTTGAGTCATCACTTTGTGGGAACAAAAAAGAACATGAGGGAAAATGCATACAAACCCAAGCTGAGTATCCCCAGTAAGCCAGAAATCTAGAAAGAATAAAGCCAGATAAATGAGTCTATCCAGAACAGTAAAACATCCTTTTCCAAAGTCTAAATTGAAAATGTTTGCATCTGGCATGGGTGCCTGTGGGCCCAAAGGCAGGCAGCTCATGCACGGACAACACTGAGACAGCTCCTGTCAGGGCACAAACGTGACAACCAGCCCTCCACCAGAAGGCCTAAGGTTTAGATGAATTAAAAGGCCTGAGTCCTGGCTCCTGGAGATGGCTAGACAAGGCGAAAGCATATGCCTGCCCTCCTGGCAGCAGCTCTCCCTGGCCTGGAATGAATGCATCTTCACCTGCCAAGGAAAGCTGGCAGCGACTGTGGCCTCGGGTAGAGAGAAGCCATGGCCAGCCAGCACCAGCCAGCACCAGCACGGGGCTGCCCCACAGGCGGCTCTTGCTGAAACAAAGAGGGATGAAGGGAAGAGCTGTGGATGTCCAGCCTCCAGGCTGGTATCTAAAATTGAGAGCAGCACTGGGCTAATGGAAAGCCGGATCTGCTCCAAAACCTTAGGCACTGCTTCTGGGATGCAATCTGAGTAATTTCCTGATGAGTCTTCTCTGCATAACGCATTTGAGTTAGAAAGGAATTTATGCCCTCAGGACCAAATTACCCAGATAATTGAAGATAGAATGAGGGTGGGGGTGGAGGGGAGGGAAAGGCCTCAATTACACGATTTCTCTTTCACTCTGAATGAGTTCAACATTCCAATTCACCATGGCAAAGCATCTTTAACATCGCTTTATATCCACAAACTTCCTTGGTTGGCGTACTGAATTCGTTGCTTTCTCAAGGACAGTGAAGTGTCACCTCTGTGCTGGACTTGACACCCCAACCCCAAGGAAATCATGTCCCTAGAACACTGTTTTTAGGTCTGCCTTTGGGATTATTGACTATAAGGCAAATATAAGCAAGAGGCTTTAGATAAATTAAATTTAACAGAACGATTCATGAATCAGGCAGCATTCAGAATCAAAAGAAGTTCAGAGAGTTCTGCTCTGTAACACGGGCAGTGAGTATTTATAGAGAGAAAACAGAAGTAAAGTACAGAAATAGCTTGATTGGTTACAGCTCAGCATTTGCCTTATTTGGACACGGTTTGATCAGCTGGCAGCTTATGATTGGCTGAAGTTCAGCTGCTTGTGATTGGCTGAGACCCAGCTATCTGTTACAAAATATATATTGCTAAGTTAGGTTTCAGTTCAGTTACCTACTAAGTTAGGTAGCAATTCATTACGTAGAAACTTAAAATAGGGAAATAGTCTCAGGCCTATGATCTGTTTATTTAGTTTAACATGCTCCATTCCACACTTAACGGAAGAAATTCATGAAATGTCAGGGCCTAAAAACTCATATAAAATACCCCTATCCACATGTTCTCTATTGCCTAGCTTCCCTTGGCTGTTCTAGGAGATGAGAAAAAAAGACACACACACACACACACACACACACACACACACACACACACACATCTACATTAGGAAAGTTTCTCATAATTTAGTTCAGATTTATTGAGAGATTAAAAAATCTTCATTATAGATTTCGTATTTACACGGGCACGTCTTATTGTATTTATGAACCTCATTTTGTCAATATTTAAATAGCTGAATGGACAAATGAATAAAAGTCAAAAACTCTGAAATACGACTGGCGTCTTGAAGCCTAGAGTCAGAGCTATGACCAATGGTTGCATGCATTAGTAAAGTTGGTAAATGATGCATAGAATTTGCAAGGCACCCAACCCTGGCTGGCTCAAGTGAAGTCCACCCTGAAGCACCAAAGGGCTTGAGCGGGTAGGGTGCAGGGTGGTGAGCAGTCTGTAAACAGGTGTTAAACCACTTATTCACGCACTCCCACAAATGGCCTGAAAGATTTTCCCAGCATCCCCTTGCTCTCTATGAGTCACTGTGGGAATAGCAGTGAGGTTTGGAGTTGAGTTATAACCATTCACTAAAGCATTTCCCTCCAGACTGTACAAAGGAAGGGGGCTATGTTGGTAAATTTATTGACTATTTCATTAGATCAATATGGAATATGATTTAAAAGGCTCTGCCCAGGCTCTTTAAATCTATTTAATCAAACCAATTAATAAAAAAAAGTAAGAAGTTGAAGCATATCCTGTAAGGTGCATCATAAATATATTCCCTTACTTGGGCTTTTGATCTCACCAGGTAATTAACAGCTTTGGTTAAGTTCAGTCATTCCTTCGTGCCTGGCTATGGTCATAAAACCCCCCGGACTATGTGTCGCTCTTGGATTTATTATGTTTTTCTTACTGCAAGAGCGTCTCTCACATTCTGCTCTCCCTCCACCCTTGAGAAAGTTTATGTAGCTGTTGCTTTTGCAGCTGTCATGAAGGCTCTGCTGGTGGTGAGCTTTGTGCTGCCAGTGAGGCTGGATGCACTCAGCTTTGCTACCTGGTTCAGTATCTTCTTCACTCTGTATCAAACTATTCCACACTGTCTCTTCTCTAGGAGTGGAGAAATAAACACATCCAGAAGCCCTGACTTCTAAGGCCATTGCATGTTTATTCTTGGCTATTTTTCATGAATAAAATGGCCTCTCCCTGTTACACAGAACATGGTTTTTATTATGGGATTTGGGGAGGTCTTCCTCTCTGTAACCACTGAGGATGAACCATCCTCATTAGCTCCTCATCAACCCAATTCCCATCTCTTCACCCCCAAGTCCTTCTCCTTTCAGTTCCCTAGCTCTGCCTTCCTAGCTGTGCAGCTTTGAGATATTGTGGCAAGCTGACATTATCACCTGGATGTGGGAGCAAAAGTTGGTATCCTTCCAATGCTAGAGTAAGTGTCGTGAGACTGACTATGAGACTGAATTTATAGCTTCATTCTGTTATACGGGCACAGGAAGCTCAGTTTGGAAGGGAGGCAAATATGTCCTCAAAGCTCTCGTCTGTCTTCATTTGAGGAGGAGCTCAGTAAATATAGTTAACCAGGTAACTATGCTCCAGGGTCCTTCTGTTAGGTCGGGAGCCAAGAGAGAGACATGCAAAGACTCAGGCGTAGCAAAATGCTGTTTATTTGAGCATCTGGGTGCAGATGGGTGGAAGCCAAAAAAGCATCCACCACAAGGGAGGGGAAAGTCTTGGGTTTTATAGAGGGTTTTTCCTGGGGGAGTGAGCAACTGGGCCAGAACAGCCACTGTAATAAATTCTTTTCAAACAACCAATTTCTGGGACCCCTGCGTTGGTCTCATCCTGCATATAGGGGAGTAGGGAAGCTTCGTCCTTATCAGAGGGGGATAGGAATGCCAGCATCACCTCAACTGTCTGTGGTTGGAGTTACATTTACAACTTCTGGACTCTCCGGACTCCTGCAGCTTTTGTTTCACAGGCTTTATGATCACTATCTAAGTTTTCCATTAACTGCATTTCATCCTATACATACTTTTCAGGTTCCCACCCTAAGCAAACCTAACATCATCCACAGCTGACAGCAAGATCTGAGAAAATATGGCAGATAGCTATAAAATTCAGAGTCTGCATTAACAATTCACCTTCTTAAATAAGTCACAATTATTTGTGCAAAATGTTGAAGAGATGAGACTCTCTTCTGGATATGACCATCTTTCTGTGGGTGATCAATTTTTGTTTGCTCCCATGCACTAGAAAGCTGAGAGGCTCACAAAAGTTCTACTGAGGACATAAATCAGGGCAATTACTTTCCCAGCTTAAGATCAGGGGCCGCCTATTTAACTTTTGCTCTCTCTGCTTACTTTGGTCCAATTCAATAAGTATTTGCTGGATATCTACCATCCTAGGCATCACCAGGAAAGACACAAAAGCAACACAAAACACAGTGTGTGCACAGGGATTTGGTAATCTTTGTGGGAGATAAAAGCAGCCTGACATGAAATGCTCATGTTTAAGATTATCTCCCCTTTACCAGCCCTACAAATACCCGTTCACCCAAACTCTTGGCCATCAGTCATTCAACGTGTATTGACCATCTATCTGTTCTACACTAACCACCAGGCTATGAACGTGTTTGTGTGATACAAACATAAGCAAGCAATTACTGTAGGTTTGCTGTTGAACAAAGGAGATATAAGACACGAATAACTTCATGGCTGTTCGTACCAGGAAATTTACATTAATAAAACCCTAAAGACTTTAATTTAAATCTTCATATCATTTTAATACAGGCTAAACTGCCAATTCTATTATACACTGAAACACCACCAATTTGTTTGAAATAAACAAAGGTATCTTCCATTTAAGTAAATATCTGATTTAGAGAACATATTTAATGAAGTAGTAGTAAACACTTGTAACTCAAATTATGGTTGACAGGATATTTAGCAGAGGGTAAACTTGAATAACTAAGAATAATATGGGATTCCTACGTCAGTGGTTTATAAACATGGTTTCTAAGACATCAGGGGGGACTTAAAAATTGGGCTTTTTAATCATTGTAACCACATTGTATCACTGCGTCAAAAGAGCAATTTTTTTCAAAGAAACCTTCCTTCCTAAACTAACACTAGTTCATGCAGAAATATAATCTCTAAGCACTATGATGCACTTTAGCTCAATCTCTACAGAAACAATGACTAGTACTGAATTGCAGAAATCATAGTCATCATTATTATATCTAAAACTTTTGGAGCCCTCATAGGATGTCAGATGCTGTGCTAAGTACTAATAAGTCTTTTATCTCACTGGTGTTCACAACAACATTAGAAGGTAGGTTGTCTGGTTTGTTCTATTTTACAGACGCGAACATTGAAGCCAAAGGTCCCACAGCTCGTGAAGACTGTCTGAATCTCAGAGCACATGCTTTTAGATGAATCCAAAATCAATGGAGTTGTGTCAAACACACGCAGTTCAGGGTTAAAATAAGTAGGTTGGCAAAAGTCCCAAATATCTCCACCAGCACAGAGGGAACAAATGGGATTTTTCCCTACCAATTTCCTTTTAACCTCCTGATTTCTAAAGGGACTGATTTTGCTCTGTTGCCTCCTGCTCTTTCTCCTGTTCTCCAATCAAAGATGTTCAAGTGGTAAAATCCACTTAAAATATGCAAAATGTTTCTCCCTCTTGCTTCAGGTGCTTGTCTGTACGAGGCGACTCTAGGACGTCTGGTGAAGAGGGAGAATGGTGCATAATTCCCACCTCTAAAATTAAATTATTAATTTTTTATCAATTAATTGGATGAGGATTGGTGGGAAAGAGAGACCCTCAGCTCAGCAGAGCTCTACTGGGTGCCGAATAAAACAAGAAATCTGCAGGGGTGAGATGGGTAAGCGAAGGGGAGGAGAAGCCACAGTGGTAATAAATGTGAGAGTCCCCTAGTTTCAGGAGAGGGGAGCAAGTCACCTCCCTGGAGGAGGGATGCAAAATCGCTCAGATTTCTCCAGGGGGGATTTAACAGAATCAGCCCTCCAGGTCTTGTAAAAAGAGACTCTATTGCTTGCCCGGGAGTCGCTTTTCTTAATTCTCTCACATACCAAGGAAGTTCAAATCCCAGAGAAGAGAAGTTTCAAGCCTCCTTTTGAACAGCTGGAAGGTGCTCTTATACAGAATAGTTCTGTTTAAGCATGGAAATGGCTTGTATTTTCTGAGTAGGTAAATAAATCACATTTGTTATACAAATATCAAGTTATTTAGAAAACATATTTTTAAATACTTTTTTTTAACTTGAAATTCCACTACCCTGAGATAACCATCATTAATATTTTAGGGCGCATCATTCCATATACCTCTTTTCGCCAAGAGGGTCAACTATAAAAATCCAGTTATTAGTTCATTGAATAAATATTTACTGAATACCTGCTATGTTCCAGAGATCATAACTATTCATACTGTTCCTTAACCTTTTCTATTAGAAAATATAATTGTGAGCTTATTTTCACATTAGTAGAAATCTACACGATCATTTGAAATCATTTCATCATCTTTCACCATAATTCCAAGGAGAGACTTTTAAGTTTTTTCCAACTTCTCGTCATCAAAAACAATGATACAATAAGAAGCCGTATAATATGTAACATTTCTTCCAGATAAAAGTCACTGGGATTTTGAAACACCTCACATTTATGTAATAATTCACTGCTCAAGTTGATGTCACATTTATCGCATGGCAACAAAGAGGCCATTTTCTGTAACTCACATCAGAATTGGTCTCGTTGTTTCATAGTCACACGGCATATACCTGGCTTTCCGTAATAAATTTGAGAAGGCAAGCTTTGACAGATGAGGAAACCAAATCACAAAACATGTGTGTCTGAAAGAGCATGAGAAAGAGGGCGGTCTAAAGATAGCTCCCTGAAACAAAGATAGCTCCCTGAAAAAGAAACCAGGTATCTTGACAAGGCTAGAGTGAAGTACAGCCTGTGGGTGTCCACTGGACCAAAAGAAGCCTAACAGCCCCACACATCCTTCCAGATGGAAAAAATTTCCTAAGAGCAGAGGTATTCTAATACATCATTCATCAATGTGTTTCTAGTCCCTAGCTCGAGGCTTAGAATCAGATAGGTTCTCAATAAATATTAATAGCTCTGGATTTAATAAATGAACCAATGAACAAACCACACAACAAGTCTTCCTGGACCTCTGCTAACCTCAATCAGCTTCCCACCCTCATCCTTACTCAGCATGAGGATCTCTGAAAGAAAGCAAGAAAATCCATATAGCTCTTATCCTACAAGGAGTTTCTCATTCTGAAGGCATTGTAGACAAGTAACATCAGATCCTTGAACTGAAGAATTTAAGCCCAGGGAGACTGGTCAAAAAGTAAATGTGGAAGAGGAAAGGAGTCCTCCCATTTAGTGCTGTACTTTGCCTTTTCTGAAAATTTCCTCTCCACCTTCATGAGCAAATTCCATTCATCTCCACCATCTCTTCCCCTCCTCATCACCCATAATATTACCTCACCCTCTGCCTCTTAGTCAGAAATCTGTCTTGAGTACTAATTCACATATATACATGCTGTGTAGGTAAAGGAGCAATACCAAGTGGGTGGTTCTTGAAAATCAACCATTCATCATGCATATTGATCATGGAGTAGTATAGTATGAATCAGAGAGCAGCAATCATTAAATCAAAGATTTATACTATTAAAAGAGCACCGAAGCAATTCATCAATTCCACACCACCCTCAGTGATTAATTAGGTTCCAACCTGACAGCTTAGAAGCCAGTTCACAATTAAGGCTATTAGAGTCAAAGGTAGGTTGCTTTTTGCCCCCCTTCCTTTAAGGAAGAATTAAAAAGGGAAGGGACACTCATGTGTTGGTCTTATGGCATTCTATACTTTTCCTTTATAGCACTTACCATAGTTTGTAAATATAGAGTTATCAGTGTGATTATATATTTAAATTCTCTCCCTCCATTAGCCCATAAGGTCCAGGAAACCTTAATGCCTCTAGCACAGTGTCTAGCACATAGAAAGCCTTCGCTCAAGATATATTGAGCAATGAATTTATTAACCAGATGCTTCTAATGCTCCAGGCCCTGATGTAGCATCACTTACAATGGGCCTTCCAATGTTTCCCCCTAGATCTTGTCCTTTAAAAAGTTAAACTGAACCTCTCTAGACTGGAAAACCACACTGGGAAGTTATTTGGCAGTATCTACTGAAGCTGAAAACATGCAGTTCCCATGACCCAGCAATCCCAATCCCGGGCATATACCCAACAGAAATGTGAACAAATGCTCACCAGACATGTTCAAGAATGTTCGTGGAAGCATTTGTAATTCACAGCCCAAACTGAAAACAACCCAATTAATTGTTCAACAGAAGAATAGATGGAAAGCATGGTATGTTCATAGAATCAAATACTACACGGCAATTAGTATGAGCTATAGCCTCATGCAACGACATGGATAAATCTCACAAATGTTATTTTGACAGAATGAAATCAGACACAGAAAAGCACATGCTGTGTGATTCTACTTATGTTAAGTTCAAAAACAGGCAAAATTAGTCCATGGTATCAGGGTTCAGGATGATGATTTCCTCAGAAGCGATGGTGACTGGGAGAGAACATGAGGGACATTCCGGGCATTGGTAAGTCCCGTTCCTCCTCTGAGAGCTGGTTACCCAGGTGTGTTCTTTTGTGAAGATTCATCACTACTTCTGTTGTCTATTTTTGTGAAAAATCAATACACCTATATGATTAGTGCTCTTTTCTGTATGTATGTGATAGTTCAAACATTTTTTTTTTTAAAGAGTTAACCTGGTTTGTTTTTCTTTGTGTGATGGAAGAGTGTTAAACATCTTCATGTACACCCCCAGGCCCAAATCCAAATTTCAGAAAGTGACTCTTGGTAAGAATTCCAAAAAGGGACGTTAGGTTTTAAATGAGAGATTAGACTCCATAACCTTTAGGGTCCCTTCCAACTCCAACATTCTAAGATTCTATGATAAGTAACCTTTTGAAAACTGAATGAGAACTCAGTGGCCAACAATCCTGGATTTCTGGGGCTGACTGTGGCCATTCTCAAAAGAGTGAAAGAGACAAGTAGAGGAGACTTTCCGGTTCACCCTCATGGATCTCTATCGCATTTTACAATTTCCTTCTACAACACAAAGCAACTCCTATAATTGGAGAGGGTTTAGAAGAACTGGGTGTGGTGTAAAGAATGCTGTGATTTTTGAAAATTCAGAGGTTTCTGATAATCCCAAGCATTAGTCCAGAAAATCAAGACCTAGGTTTATAATAATAAAGCCCTCCATCTCTTGAAGCTTTCCTATACACCAGGTACCATGTTAATTCACTTTTTACATATGCTCTCATTTAATCCTCACAAGAGGCACAGACTCCCTCCATGGTAAATGGTAAAGAGGGTGAGTCACACTCAATGTCCGAGCCTCAGATTCAAATCTGTATGAATGGGAATAAAATGCATGCCCATAGCGCAGGGGTTAGGAGAATAGACTCTGGAATAAGACTACCAGCATTCAAATATCAGCTCAGCAACTTACTAGCTGTGCAACCTTCATAAAATATTAACCCTCTCTCAGGCTTCTCATCGGCAAAATGGGATTCTAACAGTGTCCACCTCACAGGATTATTATACGGAGTACAGGACAATGTATATAAGGCACTTAGAACAGCACATGACACATGGTAAGTCCTCAATCATCTATATTTATTATTATGTGACTTATATATTTACTTTTTGTGAGTGCTATAGAACCAGTAGATATTGCATATTCAGTTAGTATAATTTTCAGTTGAACAAAATTTTCATCAATAATTCTCTACTTGTTAAGGATCAATTAGGGATCTTTTGATCTAAATCTCTAAGACATAGAGGAAATAATTGTTATATCAGACTCCAAAATCTTAAAAGCAATCGTGTCTCTCTTGTTCATTGTTGTATTCCTAAAGCCAAGCATAGAGCTTGACACATCGTAAGCATTCCACAAATATTTGGTGAATGTGTGACTAAATACTTCCCCAGTGTACCCAAATCATCTTCCCACTTTATATCCATGCAGGAGAGGCCAGATTATTTACAGAAATACTTTCTCTCAATCCTAATGACCACAGATATACACTGATTCTTTAAAAAAGAAATAACTTTATAAGACAAATAAAATACAAGATGATGTCTTGTCAAAAGAATTCACTGAGTGTTTCCTGATGTATTTAAACTACGACTCAATATACCAAAAGTTGACTTATTCTTACCTTTTTATGAATTCGTTCATCCCAGAATTGGATATAATAAGAGACTTTTCATCCCTAGAATTTAAGCCTCAAATTCATTTATTTGTTCATTCATTCACTAAACATTTTTTAAGCATCTTGTATCTATATTTAATGATCTCAGTTGCAAACAACAGAAACCTCAAACAAGTTTAAAAACAAAGCAATTTCGTAGGACTCACAACAGGAAGTCCACAGATAGTTGTTCAGTCTTCTCATTTGTTTAATTCAGCAGCTCACTATGTCCTCAAAGACCCAGATTCCTCCTGTCTCTCCACTCAGCCATCCTTACTTAGCGTTGGCTTCATTCAAACTGGCAACCTGTTGACTGTAATTGTTGCAGGCTTTGGCTGAACCTATTGGTTGTCTACCTAACAGTCATACTCTCCCTCTTCCTCCTTTTAAACAGAAGCCCAGTTTGTGCTGGTATTAGAGATCAGTGTACTTCAGTAGCACATCTCCAATGTGGGTATTAACGATTTAAGCCAATTATGGTTACTTCATTGGTCAGCCCGCAAATCGGTTGAAGAATGCACATCTGACAAAACCTTGGCAATGTAAGGGGAAGTTGGCTTGCCCTTCCAGAATCATTTTCCATACTCATATAAAGTAACACAAGTCAGGACCTTGACCCTTTTTCTGCCTCTGCACAGAGTCATATGAAGAGGTGACTCCTGGAGCTGCTATAGCCATCTTGTCAGCACAGAGAAAGCTATGAACACAGAGTAGACAGATGAAAGGAACCTGTGTTCCTTGAATTAACAAGCCCTGGAACCGTCCTGTCTTTGAACTTCTTGTTGCAACAAATTAGAAAATAAACCCTGATTCTTTAAACTGATTGTAGTTGGGTCTTTGAGAAACTCACAGCTCAAAGCACTGTGATATAAAATTATCACTACACAGACACAGCTACTTCCAGAGGAAAGAGAAAGCTGATCTCTTTCTGGGATTTCTCTTTAAATAGAAAAAAAAAATTGACCCCAGAAGTCTTAACCTTTCCCCTTCCCTTCACCACTTCCTCTCAACTCTGTTTGACCACTTCTAGGTACATGCCCACTGTTGAGCCAATCCCAAGCTAGTGGGATTAGAATACCTTCAACCCAATCAGGCCCACACTTGGGACCCGAGATTGAGGTCAGCTGTCCCAGAGGTAACTGGCTGTAGGAGGAGGATTGACTGCATATACCTGAGTTCTGTTAGAAGATGGGGGTGGATATTAGGAATTCATTTGCTGTATCCTGCTCATTACCATATGCACAATGTGTGCCAGACTTGGGGCTCCCCAGTGATAGGACATGTTTAGCACAGCTCTACCTCAATAATCAAATCAAAGTCTGCACCCTTCTTCAGGACCCTATTTTTGGAGTCTCAAAAACTCTTAAATCTAAGCCAGCTCATCAGATCTCTAACAACTCAACTTGGGATCAGGTCCAAATATGGATTTTGCTAACAGAGATTGTATCTAAAGTAAGGTCAAAACAGGTTTCTTCCTACCTCCCACTAATTTTGCAGGGCTTTAGAAACAATTCTTAAGCATATTGATATATTCATGAGCACTAACTTGCTTCCAGGCACATTTCTAATACTCTCATTTCCTATCAAACTTTTCTGAACCTAAGTTGTCAGGCTTCCTGGAGCTTAGAAAACTATTCTCCAAATTGGAAAGAACTTTTGAGGCAGCATGATATGGTGGTTAACAGGGAGGTCAGGCCGAGTGCGGTGGCTCACGCCTGTAATCCTGGCACTCTGGGAGGCCAAGGCGGGCGGATCGTTTGAGCTCAGGAGTTTGAGACCAGCCTGAGCAAGAGTGAGACCCTGTCTCTACTAAAAAAATAGAAAGAAATTAGCTGGACAACTAAAAATATGTAGAAAAAATTAGCCGGGCATGGTGGCGCATGCCTGTAGTCCCAGCTACTCGGGATGCTGAGGTAGAAGGATCGCTTGAGCCCAGGAGTCTGAGGTTGCTGTGAGCTGGGCTGGTGCCATGGCACTCTAGCCTGGGCAACAGAGTGAGACTCTGCCTCAAAATTAATAAATAAATAAATAAGAGGGAGGTCAAATCTCTGCTCTTCCACTAACTTGATGGTCCTTGGGCAAGTTGCTTAACCTCTCAATGTCTTAATTTCCTCAACCATAAAATGTGAATGATAATCATACATCCCACCTGATAAGGCTGTACAGAGAATTAAATGAGTGAGTGCATATGAAAAGTGCTAAGCACAGTACCTAGAAAATAAAATGTTAGCTCAATGAGTATCACCTATTCCTAGCATTTCTCTCTTCTTCTCCATCTTCCTTTCCTCTTTCTCTTCCTACGTCATCACAGAGTTACATCATCACAATTAGTAGAACTAATTGATTGACCATTTTGGTTGTATATTGTCAATTAATCAAATAGGTTGAATTTTTTTTCTTACTTAGACAAATTCACTATTTAATATAATATTTAACTTGGCCAATTACATGAAAAAAAACCATATAATTTTTCTATGGCAATTTTCTCTGCCCTGAGCTTTCCCTGAGGCCTTGTGACAGAGCCTTTCTGGACCAGCCTCTGGAGTCTAGGTGCTTTGTTTCCCTCGGGCTGGGTTCCTGGCCTTGAACCAGTTCCTCTCCAACTGTCTCAGAGAGGGTGAGCTCCGAGATTGCCTTGGGGATTCAAATTCATTGACTCGCAAAATCAAAATATACAAATTCCCCTCTTAAACTATGATATATAACTGGGAGAATATTGCTTCTCCACTGCATTAGGGCCCGCCCTATTACCTTATGGAATTACTCGCAGTGACAGAAATCCATTCACCTGATCCACTGACACCCTGGGGGCAGCTCGGATAGCATAAAGCCAATTGATAGATGTATATTTGATTTATATTTTATGCCTGGAATTTATGTCTTCTGCATGTTTCATTTGCCATTCTGACTCACTTTATGCCACGGAAGAACTAGGGAAATTTCGAAAGGAACTGAGAAAGAGACGGCATGAAAGGAACAGTGTAGAAATCAAAATAGTAATTTTTCTTTCTAATCTAGGACCTTGCACCCAGGCATCCTGATCAGCTTTAAAGCACAGAAGAAGCATCCCTCCTCTCCCGCTTCCAGGAAGGAATTAGGAGGAGAGGAGCTAAGGTGGAAGGACTGGAAGATTCTTTCCCTGCAGACTAGCAGTTGGGCCAGATCCCTAATACCAAGCGTGTCCATGGGGCAAATATACGACGATAGTGGAACTGAAGGCACACATTTTATTGTATTCAGCTAGCTAGACCCTGCCACATCTTTCAGCTCATTTCATGCTCAGAACACACTGGAAGAAGGTCAAGACTGATACATTCAGCCCCATGTTATGGGGTGTTCAAGAAAGGAGAATGACCTACCTGAGATCATGGCTTGTGGGAAAGCTGGGACTGAAACTGAGCCTCTGCCTCCTCCTTACCTTTCTGGTGTGTGTACAAACAGGAGAGATTTTAGAAGACGTCTTCATAGGGAGAGACTCATCCTCATGAATATTACTAAAGAGTTCTACTATATGTCCTATTTTTTCCAATAGTTTAATGTTTTTAAAAAAGAATTCACACCAGTTTATGATAACAACTTACACACACACACACACACACACACACACACACACACACATTTGATCCTCGCAGGACCCTGTGAGGAATGTAGTTCTTTTCCCTTTTTACAGAAGATAACACTGAAATATGGGAAGATTAAGTAACTTCCAAGTAGTACAAGCCAGTCTGACTCCAGAAACTCTGCTCCTAACCACTCCACCATACTGCTTCTTTATCAAGCCATAAATGGAGAAATAGGAGTCTACAGCTAACAGATAAAGTTGCAACGAGACCAGGCGTCCTGTTGGCTGGCTCAATACCTGGCACGTTAGGAATGGGGCCCAGGGAGAGACAAAGTCAACTGATCCTGTCCCCTTGATAAATTTCCTCTGCTCCACTGGCTAAACCACTCCATTGGCCTTAGCTACCCAGTATGACAAGCATTCATTTCAATTCACCAAGTAATTGTTGAGCACCTATAAAATGCAAAGCTCTGTGCTGGGCCCTGGTGATGCAGTGTGAATAAGACAGACATAATCCTCGTCCTCACAGAGCTTACAGTGTAAAGGGTAGCGCAGATATTAAACTAGTAATAACGAGAGCGAAAGCAGTAAGTCCAGCCTTTTTCACAGACTCTCCCTTGGAAGAGCTTGTAGAAGTCATGTAGTCTGGCCCACCCAATGCAGAAATCTCCTCAGTAATCTTTCCTACACATGGCCATGCAACTTCTGCTGGAATCCCCAAGGTCAGAAAGCTCCCTTTTCCAATGGCAGGATATTACAGGTTAATCATAAAGCTTTTTCATATATTAAATCTGCATCTTCTGCCCTGTAATATCTTCCAATGTTCCAAATCTGTCTTCTGCAATCCACAGACTAGAATCTATCCCTCTTCAATGTAGCATTCCTTCAATATATTTGAGGACAGGTATCAAGTGGCCTTCAAGATTTCTCTTTTTGAAACTAAATTTCTCCTCTGTGTCAAACACTACTCTTAGACCATGACTTCCCAATCCTTTCCTTCCTAAGTAGCATAGTAAGGTTGCTAGGGAATTTGCCAATGACTAAAATAAAAAACAAGAAAAAAATTTTTTAATGTAGTCTAACCAATAGGGTGAAGTGGAACTATGATCTACAATGTCTGACTTTGAATCAGAGGTGTACTTTATTATATCTCAAACAAGAAGCAGTACAATTAATCAAAGTTTGCACCTCAACTATCGACACAGTTTTGCCATCTTAACAGTACTTTTTTTATGCCAGCTGGGAAGAAGCCTGGAGCGCGAGTGGCAATGAAATCGAAAAGGCGTTTTCCACAGCTTGTTGAGAATTGAATATTTTTCCTTGCAAGAAGTGGTCCAAAGCCTGGAAGAAGTGGTAGTCAGTTGGCGCAAGGTCTGGTGAATACAGTGCATGACAGAGAGTTTCCAAGTCCAGCCTCTGTAGTCTGAGCAGTGTCGTTGTGCAACATATGGTCAAGCGTTGTCTTGCAAGAGGATTGACCTGTCTCTATGAGTCAATCTCAGCTGCTTAATCACAAGCATCCTCATCATTTCATCCAGTTGGTTGCAGTAGATATACGCTGTAATCGATTGACCAGGTTTCATGAAGCTGTAGTGGATAATACCAGCACTGGACCACCAAACACACACCATTAGCTTTTTTGATGAATATTTGGTTTTGGACTGTGTTTCATCACTTCATCTTTGTACTGAATGCTTGTGGTTGTCAAAAGAATCCATTTTTCATCACACATAACAATACAGTGTAGAAATAGTTCACCTTTATGTCATGACAGTAAAGAAAGGCAAGCTTCGAGACAATTTCTCTTCTGATATTCGTTTAATTCATGCAGAACCCACCTATCCAGCTTCTTTACCTTGCCGATTTGTTTCAAACTGTCCAATATTATTGGAATAGTAACATCAAATCTTGCCTCTAATTCACTCATAGGTTAGATGGATTGACTTCCACTACAGCTTTCAGCTCATCATTATCCACTTTGGCCTCAGGTCACCCACGTGGCTCATTTTCAAGATTAAAATCACCAGAATGGAATTTCTCAAACCATCGATGTACTGTGAGTTCATTAGCCACATCCTTCCCAAACACTTTGTTAATATTTTGAGCTGCCTACACTGCATTGGTTTCATGACAGAACTCATATTAGAAAATAACATGAATTTTTGACTTACCCATGGTTTCACAAAAATTGGTCTAAAAAAAAGTTTGAAAGATAATCACAAGCCAAAATGTGCATTTGAAAGACCGAGGATGTACTTTCACAATAAAAATAAAACAAGAAGTGTCAAAGTGAAAATCAGAGATATTAACGGTCAAACTCAGTACTTAAAGAAATCAGACATTGATCCTTAATAACCTAATACTAATTAATGTATTCATCGTTTTAGTTTTAACACTGATTACACAGAATTGGCTCATGTTTTACTCAGATAATTGCCTGTATTTTTCAGAGAGTGTTGTCAAAGTCAAGTCTCCTCCAAACCTCTACTTGGGTAACTGATAGTTTTTTAATCTACCTACAGGACTTTACATTTGCCCCTGTTAAATTTAATATTAGTGAAGCTCAGATGATAGTGAATGTCTTTGTGCTTTTTGAATAATCCTATCTTAGCCCCGCAAAATGATTTTCATAAGAAACCTATTCAGACTAAGCACTTGAAGAGCTGAGTAATCTTTGCTGATGACCTTGGAATTACAGAGAAGGATCCCATTGTAGAGCATTTCATATGAAAACTCCCTTCCCTGAAGCTCTGTACTCACTTTGACATCAGCTCCAGGGCCTCTGTCTCCATTTCCCCATCACAGATCTCAACTTTTCTAACTTATGTCCACCTCCCCCTCTCCACCATTCCAACTCCAACCAAATCCCTCTCCCCTGAATTAGCAAAATAATTCAGTTCAGCCTCAGCTCCAACTAACAAATTTGGTATCTCAACATACATGAGCAGGCAAGAAAAAAATATATATTCCCTCTTATGTAACAGGCCTATCCTCCATAGAAGTAAGCGCATGTAGAGAGATGGTAATGAGTATTCTACAAATATTTATTGAGCACTTACAATGGGCCAGGCATGGAGCTCCTTGAAGGACGAATGATGAGCAGAGATGAGCAATGTCAGACGTGATTCCTGACTTTATGGTACCCACCATCTAATAGAGAAGACAGATATCAGTCCAATAAATTCACAATCCATGTAAATTCCAGGCATAAAAACAGCTGTGAAGAAAAGACAGATCCATGTAATGGGAGGATTTGGTATATTCAAGGGGCCAGGAAGAATTCTCTTAGGAAGTGGTGAATGAGCTGAAACCTAAGGAGTAGGAGGGATTAACAAAAATATTCACTGCTGCTTTATTTACGGTGGTGAAAAACTGAAAACAAAATAAATATTCTTAAATGTCTATATGAAGGAACAATTTTGGGCATTAATTTGTGGAATACGCACATGATAGACTGTTAGAAATCCATTAAGAGTTAAATTTTTGAGAATAAAATATTACAAAGATTTTAAAAATGCAAACCAACTTAATTTTTAAAATATTAATGTTAAAAAAACCCTAAATAAAATGTTAACAACGAGACTCCAGCAGTACATTATGCAAATTGATTCTATCCAGGAATTCGAAAATACTTCAGTCTTAGAAAATCCATTAATGAAATTCATCATATTAATAAGTCCAAGGAGAAAAATATGATTGCCAAGATTTTCAAAAAGCATTTGATAAAATTTAAATCCATCTCTAACTTTAAAAAAAAAAAAACACTTACTTTTTCAAAAAGGGCATATACAACCTCCCAAATTAAGAAACATGCTAACTAGCAAAACACTAGAAACATCTCCATTAAAGTCAACAATAAAATGTGGGGGCATACTTTTACATTTGTTATTTAATATTTGTTCTAAAAGTGCCAGCCAGCACATATAAAATCTACCAAATAACAGATACAGCTACTGAAAAAATGAATGCATAATTATTATTTGCATGTGATATAATGATATACATAGAAAATATAAAATGATAAAAAACATAGAAACAATAAAAGTATGTAATAAAGTGGCCACAAGAAATACACAGAAACCAATACCATTCTTACAAGCCAACAATAGCAACTTAGAGAATATAAGAGGGAGAAAATTTCTCATTTGCACTAGCAAAAAAAAAAAAAAGAAAAAAACTTAGAGTAACTATAACAAAACTTAGTGGTACATATACAAAAAAATAAAATAAAAATAAAACTATTGAAAGGCATTAACAAATAAATAATAAAGACACATAACTTTTTCTTGGATAAGAAGATTCAATATCATAAAGATACTCATTGTCCCCAATAAATCTATAAAACCAGTGGAATCCCAATAAAGTTTGACAAAAGATTGTAAACGTCACGTCTTAGGAAATTATTCACAAACAAGTAAAATAGGTCAGGAAATATGAAGAAAAATATTAATGAGGAATGATTTGCCTTATCATATGTGTTAGATATCAAATGTTTTACAAAGCTATAGTAACTTAAAAATTTTGATCCTGGAAAAACTGATGGACAGATAAATGATACAGATGAGATAAAACATAAACAGACTCAAGTGTGTAAAAATTTAGTATGTGATAAAGAAAACATTACAATGATAATTTTTAGAAACTACGTATTCAGAATCTATAATATACAACTAAAGCAGAGACCAGTAAAGAAAAAAATGAAAATAAATTAAACAGCCAAATCAAAAGTTGTAAAAAGAACAACAAAATAAATCAAAACAAAGTAGAAGGAAATAAACAGCAAAACCTAATGTTCAGGAAACAGGAAAACAAAACTAATAAACAAATCACAGAATAATAAACTTTCCAGAATTCAACAAAAGAGACAAACCAACAGCTCGCCTAATCAAGAAAAAAAGGGAGAAAACACAAATGCATAAAATAAGAAACAACAAAGGACAACCATTGAAACTGAAAATTGAAGACATCATTAGAAAATAATTTGTACAAAAAATTTGGAGAAAAACTAAATAAATGAATAATTTTAAGAAAATGCAACTTATCCAACTGATCCCAGTTAAAGAAAGTTTAAACAAATCAATAGAGAAAACTATCAAAGACCTACTTCAAAGCAAACAAACAAAAAATAACAACAGAAAAAGCACCCTGCTGAAGTTATTTCATACAGAAGATGTACCAAACCTTCAAAAAAGAAATAATCCTAATGCTACTTAAACCTTTCCAGAGATTAAAAAAAAAAGAAGAAGAAAAATTTCCCAATTCTCTTTTGTAACACAAAAATAACCACTATGTTTATTTTCCCTCTTAAACAGATATATTCTTACATTACATATTGCCCAAGTTCATGAAATGTTATGAATAGTTCAAAATCCCAGTTCCTTTTGAAGCATATATAACATTGATACCTGAATCTAGCAGAACGCATCAAAAAACTACAGACCAATCTCATTTGTAAATATGGATGCAACAATAAACAAAATATTAGCAAAACAAATCAAATAGCCAATTAAAATAATGTTCTAGATACGCAGGGAGAGTTCAACACTAGGAAACCCATTAATATAATTTGCCACACTAATAAACCAAAGAGGAAAATCTTGTGAACCATATACTCTGAGGAGGCATTTGACAAAATTCAAATTTTTGTGAAATCTGAAAATTTTCAAATTTTAAGAAAATTTTTCAAATACAAGAATCAATGAAAACATAGGCATTCCTGGCCTGCTCCTCAAGAGGACAAAGCACACTTCCTCAGGCATAGGGAAAAACAAGCAGCCCTGGCAGTGGTTTGCTGTAGCAGGTGACCTCCCAGGTGGGCTAGGGGGATCTGGGCAGGATATGGGCAGCTGCTGCATTAGACAATAGACTATAGTAGCTATAGTAACAGAGTACCACTTCCACAGAGACCTTGCAAAAGGAAAAGGAAAAGGAAAAATATGCCTTTACAATGGAAAACCCTGGCTAGGTATTTTTGCATGCATCATCTAATTGAATCCCCCTCACCATTACCCGAGAATTAGGTAGAATTATCTCTATTTCATAGACAAAAATTGGAGGATCAAAGATGCTCAGACATGTACTCAGAGAACACAGCTAATAAGTACAGGGGTTGGATTTACACCCAAACTGTCTAGTTCTAGTCCTAGTTCAACTTTGCTCTCTTCCCTCCATCCCTTCGACCTCCTTTCCACAGATCCTCTCTGGCCAAACCCAAAAGTAAGCAGCCTCCTGAGGCACAGAGCAGGGTGAAGTGTGAGGGCCACATCTGGAAGGGCTGATGGAAACTAACAGGCACATCCACTTTTTTAACCGTAAAATGGAGATAATGAGTGTTCCGGCCACATGAGTTGTTCAAGAATTGATTAAGAAATTTACATTTAAACATCTCCGCACTGTCTTGCCATTAATCCAACTCCTAATAAACATTAGCCATATGAAAGACTGGCTTCCGCCTCCGTTGGTTAACTGCCCTGAATCACATAGACTTCATTTTTTAGTCAAAAGTTAGAGTTTTGTACTTAAACTTGGAGAACAAAAAGCAGCAGAGAAAGGCCACAGCTGGCTCCTTCCATCAATATCCCCTGGAAAACACATTAAATACCACAAACAAACCAATACCTAGGCAGAGGAAGGTGCTGAAAAAATGAGCAGTACCAATTTCCCCTCAAAACAACACTTTAAATTCAATTTTTAAAAGTAGTGCCAATGAGGAACATTCTTACTAAGGGAACATCTTTTTGAGATGTGATCTCATTCTAGGAAGATGTTCTTTGCACCAAGCATGGTAAAGTTCACACTCAACAATTTTGGTCACAAATGACCACCTAAATATGTCAGGAATAATTTAGCATCTGTGACCCCTAGAGCTGAAAATGTAGATGAATGTAATTAACCTACTTCCAAAATTGGAAAAAAAAAGATCTGCTCTATTCTCTCCTGACTTGGGAACATATGGCGTCGGATTACATGGTTGGCACCTGGCTGACTGCTGGGTCCATGTGTCGCGTTCTAACACAAACCGGCAGAGGCACAGAGCCTGCCCGAGGAGTCGCCAGCCAAATCCAAAATGGGCATCTCGAGCCACAGGCTCAGCCAAAAACTGCTATTAACAGCCTGGTGGAGAAAATAGAGCACTCAGCACCACCCTGCGGGGCCCAGGTACCCCTCTAGCCCCATGACCTCGTCCACGAGCACGTTGAGAAGGACCCACGAGATTGGTTTCCCCATTGACACACATCAACACTCCTGGCTCTATTTGTTAGGGAGAAATTGAGTTGGCCTCAACTCAGCTTTGGGGTTGGCTCTCTTAAGTCAAAGTATTTTGAAGCAAGTAAATCTAACCAAATGCTTTCCATCCCAATTAAAAGTGTGCTTGTTGTTCTCCCTACCCAAGCTCCCAAATCCTGGCATGTTTCTGTTGAGTAAAGGACACTCACCTCCAAACTTGTGTGAGGAAAGCAAAATGTATCATCAGCACCCTCCTGGCCCCATAGCCCTGTTCTTCTCTCCCCTATCTTATTACAGACTCTATCTCCATCTCTGTAAATCAGCCCAAACCACTGATGCACCATGAGGCTGAATACATACATCCCAGTTCCCCAAATTTCCTATTACAATACTGAATGTCCCTCTATCATCCCTTCCTTCTTGTAATTATTTTATCTCTCTTTTTTTTTTTTTTTTTTTTTTGCTTCTTTTTTTGAAATATGCCCATCCATTTCAGGTTGAACCATGGATAAATCAGGGTTTAGCCCATGACTACTGTAGGACTTCAGAAATCCCAGGAAACTGTATAGTGTTGGTATAATTAGAAGGAGAAGAAGCCTGGGGAAGGAGACCAAGGGTGGCGGATGTGTGGCTGTTTTGACTTAGCTGGGGCAGCCCCCTCATAACAGGCTAGGAAGTGGAAGACATTAGTGACAAGGAGGAAAGATTATTAAAGGGATTAAAAATGGGTCTTTTTCAACCAACTGGAAGGATCCCCAAGACCAAAAGAGAAAAGAGAAAAGGCCAGTTATATCCACTAACCAGAAATGGACCCCTCCTACGCCCATATCAATATACACCATCTGGACACAGCAAAACAGTGGTATGGAAGACACTTCTCTTCTCCCATACCCCTGTCTTGGTGGCTGTGGTAGACATCTGCTGCTTCTCTCTGCCCAGAGCTCATTTCCTGCTTCCTCTGTTAATAACATTCCCACGTGCTTAATGGAACAGCTCCTTTTCTACTCTGAATGATTGTGGTGGGGCTGCCAATCCTAATACTTTGCATCCACCCACCATCACATGGATGGGCATTTGACTCAAGTAAGTGAGACAGTTTCTCATTTTGCTGGCATAAGTGAATTCATTCCAAGAAGTGGGTGTGTAACCCAAGCCAAGTCCATGAAAACCTGCTTTGAAAGTTATGTAAAACTAGAACCTAAGTAACATCTTAACTTCCCGGTGCAATATCTTCTCTGAGTTGAGATTTAACATTCTACTCTCAGCTTTCATGGGAAGATATTATAAGAAACGGCCTTTTGAAGAATGGTCTGTACTTTCAGAAGATCAGAGTTGAAGACACTGCCCACTGTATTACCTGATGTCCCTTCCATGAAGATTTATATGACACTTTTTGTGCTAGACATTTAGCACCAGAAAAATAGTCTTTTCTCCCAGGAGATTTCCTTTATATGGTGATATGAAATCTGTATTTCAATGTATATCCGTTTTGCTTTGTCTGCCAGGACGCCCGTAGATAAATATATTAATTAACTAAATGATTCCAAATAAATGAAACATATATATGCATGTTCTTTATAATGTTTTAAATGTGTTTTAGTTTTAATTTTTAACTTTGGACTTTCATAAAAATAGGGTAATTAAAATTTTTTTAAAAACTTGAAAAAAAAAAAAGCAAAACTAGAGCCTGGGGGGAAAGCACTCTCTTTCCTCTGGAATCACCACGCTGGGAATATGAAAAACTGGAGCTGCCTGTGCCCTGCCTCCCACTGTGCAGGGGAAGCCACCACACAGGCCTGTGTGAAGCAGCGAAGAGAAGGGGAAAGAGATGGAGGAGAGAGACAGAGGTAGAGTGGAGGGAAAATGAGCCAGAGGAGAGACAGACAGAGAAGGAAATAAGAGAGAGAGAGAGGTTGGGAGAAAGGAAGAGAGAGGGATGGGAAAATAGAGAGAGACATGGAGGGGGCAGAAAAAGAATCAATGAGAGAAAGAAAAAGATGAGAGAAAAGGATGGCGGTAGGAATGGGGTGAGAGAAGGATGGAGGAGAGAGAAGGACGGAGGAGAGAGAAAATGGAGAGAAAAAATGGGAGGGACAGAGTGATGGGGAGAGAGAGGGTTGGAAGGAGAGACTAGAAGAGAGAGATGAAAGGAGAGAGGTGAGAGAGAGAGAAATGGGGGGAGAGAGAGGTGAAAACGGGGTGGGGGAGGGAGAGGGATGGGAGAGACAGATAAGAAGAGAGAGATGGGAAGGGGTGAGGGAGACGGGGAAGAGAAAGGAGAGAGGAGGGAGATGTGATGAGGTCTCCTGAGGTCCTGATTCCGGGCCACCCCAGAGGCCACCTGCATCCTCGCGTACCCTAGTTTGTGATAAGATTCAAGTTAGGGCCTATCACTTGCAACTCAAAGTGTGAAAACAACTCTAATGCCCTCAATCGAATCCAATCCTGTTGCAAGCTTGGCTCTCATCGGCTTTGTTCTAGAACCCAAAGATGAAGCAGAGGTTCCTGTGATCACCTCAAAACATACGTGCTCTCAGAATCTATCCGGCCGATTTCCAAACCTCAAATAAGTGGCAAAAAGATCAGTTCCTTTCCCCTGTCAACAGAGAGCACGTAAAGATCTTCATTTCTTCCCTCCTACTTCCCAAACTGGGATCTGGCTATCAGAAACCAATCCTCCACCAAAGATACAAAAGAAACTACTTGGAGTTTAAAAGCAGCATTTAGGAGAAAACGATGTTGTACATCATACCAAAATTTAATATGACTTTATGCAAAATAGTAATGTGTCTGGTAATGCAAAGATTCTTCTAAAGTAGGTTAATAACAATCCAAGATTATTCTCCTTAAAAAAATGAAAATGTATGTCAAAAAAAAAAAAAGAAAGACCTAAAGTAGCTGAATCTTGTACCCATTGATGGAGCTGATTTACATAGATAGCATTTAACATTCCATCATCATTATCCTATCAGTCTCCTGTCTAACGTGCAAGCTAAAGACGTTCAATGTGCTTAGAGGTTAAAAAAAAAAAAAACACACATACCCTACACCCACCAGCCAAAATGGTGGTAAATGACAAAAAAGAAAAAGGAAAAGAGAAGAAAAAAAAATAATTTTAGGCAGACAGATGAATATCAACTGGGATGAGAAAGACTGTCTCCCCCCTCCCTTTTGTACCAGTATAGTAACCTAAAAGGTTGAATAAAAGAAAACTAAATATTTAAGAGTAAAATGTGGTTATCAAATGGGGAAAAGAAAAAAAAGGAGACAGCATTATGATAATAGTTGAGTCTGCCTCTGCTAGAGGAAGCAGCTCCGAGTGCGCCCGCCTTGAATTAAATGGAAGGCAAATTTAAATGAAACACAGCTTGTCCTTTGGAGGCAAGTGTGTGAATATTTTCACATAATTTTTTTTCTTTTAAAATGTTAAGTGAGTTTAATTCTGATGGGAAGAACCAGAGGCGTGCCCTTGGGGAGCCAAAGCACAGTGTGGGGACCGACAGAGAGAGGGAGCTGAGGGTCGCATGTTCACACATCTTACTTGTCTTGAGAGCGCCTTCTTGACCGAACACTTGGATGTGGCCTTGCAAGTCTCAGGGTCTCGTTGGTGCCTCTGCGGGCATGTCAAGAAGGCCAGAAGAATCAGGGGCAAAATGAAGCCTGCGGATGGTGAAGCCATTGACCCCTAAACCTAACCCCTAGATAGTTCTGAACCCTACTAACACCAGCAGGGAAGAGCCATAGCCATCCAAAGTGTGCGGCCAGGGTGGGCGTGGGGAGTTACCCGAGCCATCAGCTGAAAGGGAGGGAAGTGGAGACAAAAGGAGAAGAAGAGGAGAAACAATGGAGCATGAGAAGAAAGCAGGGAAATGGGAAAAGAGAGGAAAGAAGGCAAAGATGAAAGAGAAAATGGGAAAGAGGTGGAGAAGAGATTAGTCAAGGGAAAAGAAATTTTCTTAGCCTCCATGCATCTAGTTCCTTGTCCTGAACACCCACACTGAGCCCAAGCCTTTCCACGGTGACTCCAAACACACTTTCTGCAAGTCCCCAGACTCATGCTTGGGGACAGTCATCACTAAAGCAACACTCTGCTCTTTCCTACCAAGCCCAATGCACATCAGAATCCTTTCTAACACAGCATTCCTGGCAGTCTCTGTTATTAGTTAGGACTCTGCCCATAATATGTAACTGCCATGCCTAGGGCTTTTTCTCAGCCTCCCTCACATCCAGACTGTGTATCCTCTAGCAATTGTCCACTCAACAGCAGCCTTTGCTCATATCTGGGATTTTTCCTAGCAAAACAGAATTTTATTTGCAAGAAAAAAAGGACAGAAGTCAATTAAATAAAGTGTGATGCCAAGAGAAATATGCAGAAACTCCCAAAAATTAAAAAAAAAAAAAAAACACCTAACAACCTTGGGCCATGTCTCTTTTTGTCCTACCCCACAATGTGACAAGACTAAACCAGACAAACCAGGTTCTCTCAGCCAGCAGTCTAGTCTACCAAAGAACAAAGATAAAATAAAGTGACAGCTTTTGAATATTAATGGAGCGTATCAGCAAGGGTGAGCAAGAAACAGTCGAAGTCATCCACGAGTTCTAAAATCAGCTCCTAAAAGCCCAAATTCATCTCATCGCTCCCCACTTAAGAATTCCACTTAGAAAATGAATCTTTATTTCAAAAATAAACTTCTGAGATGCCCAAAGATAAAAGCCGAGGAAGAAATACTGAAGCTCCACAGGACCTTTCCTCCCTCATCCTCTCCCCCAGGGCCCATGATGATGCCAAGCATTATAGATGCTCAATAAATGTTGGTGGCCAGAATGAAGTGAAAAGAAAAAGAGTGTTTTAAAAAATCAACTTCAGAGCACAAATAGGCTTTGAAAACAGGCTGGCCCCAATCAGGATCAGAGAAATTGAAAATACTTTGAGGTAAAGGAGGGACATCTACTCCAGACATTGCCTATACAATCTTGGGAGGGTTTTCATTTCTAAACAAAAGCAGAAACAGAGTTTTCTGGGGCACTATCTTTTCTGTTGACTCACTCAGGTATTCAATCATTCACTCAATGAATATCATTAAGTGCCTACTATATGCCAGGCATTATGGAAGCCTCCAAGGCTTTAGTAGTAATTGTCGCGGCCCGGATTGCAGAACGGGGGATGGACACAGAAAGAAACACACAGACACACACAAGACATACAAGACTGCAGTAGACAATTCTACCAGTCGCTTTATTATATACTTTTTCTATGTCCAGCAGCTACTTCCTGGTACGTGACTACCTTGGGCGTCTTGAGGAAACACATTTTCATTCCTTCCAGACGATTGCTTAAGGGAAACAGACGTTTGCATCTTAACTTCTTGTATCTTAACTTCTTTATCTCATTACCATATGCAGGACAATGAGATGCCTTGGCTTGTTTGCAAGACCCCAGGCGCTTGGTTATCTATCATAAAGCTATCTGTCATGAGGAATAGTTCTGTTTGTCCAACAGGCCGTGTCCGGACCTATTGACCTCTGGCGCCAAGGAGAGCACACCCAGTTTCGCTGACTCTGGGCTTAAGCCAATTTTGCCCGGGGACGGTCCCTACAGTAATGAAAGTCAAGCAAGGACCCAGCTCTCATGAAACTTGTATTAGCTCCATTTCTTCTCCCCACCCTAAACCTAAGCCTGGACTGAACCAGTACATGCTTGAACCATTTCAATAGGCTTAAGTGCCTCCCTACTACAAGCCTCCCCCACACTCCCTCTACAGTAATTATTTTAAAAGATTCCTGTCACCATATTGTTCACCTGCTCAAAAATCTCCAGCAGCTCCTTAGTATCTACAATTCACTTTAGGACACATTTCTCAACGAGGTACTCCACGGTAGGCATAGCGCTAGGACTATAAGATAAATTCTACACTCCTCAATGTAGCACTGAGCACTGTATTAGTTATTTATTGCTATAGAGTAAATTACCCCAAAACTTGGCAGCTTAAAAAAGCCAAATAAATGTTACCTACCAGTTCCTGCGAGTCAGGAATCCAGGGGAAGCTTAGCAATTACAAGGTTGCAGTCAAGTTGTCTCATCCGAAGACCTGACTGAGGCTGAATGATGTGCATCCAAAATGGTGCATTCACATGGCTGGCGGTGGGAGGCTCAGTTATTCACCATTGGGGTCTCACCACGTGGGTCTCTCCATGGAGCTTCTTGAGTGTCCTCATGACATGGCAGTTTATATCCCCTGAAGTGAGAAACCCTGGAGAGAGAAGGAGGCCACAATGCCTTTAGAATTGTGACTTCCTAGTCTTGGAATCACACCCTAACACGCTTCTGCTATATTGTATTCTCACTGAATTTCTAAGTTCAGCTCATCCTTGAGAAGAAGGGAATCCATCTTTACCTCTCAAAGGGAGGAATATGAAAGAATTTGTGCACTTAACCTAAAGCCACCATAAAATTATTTATTAATACAGTCAGACCCCAATCCATTGACCTATTTTCATATCTCTATGCTGGCATTCCAAGTTTAATCCAGTCAGATCTACAAATTCTCGTTTAATTATCAGAATAGACCATACCCATTGTGCTATGGTTTGAACGTGTCCCTTCCAAAATTCAGGTGTTGAAAATTAATGGTCAATGAGATGGTTTTAAGAAGCGGGGTCTTTAAGTGGTGAGTGGGCCAAGACGGGCTCCTCCCTCATGAGTGGGATTCAGGCCCTTATAAGAGAGACTTCGCACAGTGTTTGGTTCACTAGCCCTCACACCTTCTGCCATGTTAGGACACTGCATCCTTCCCCTCCTGGAGGCTGAAGCACAAGGCACCATCTGGAGGCAGAGAGGCCCCCTCACCAGACAACCAAACCTGCCAGTGCCTTGATCTTGGACTTCCCAGCCTCCAGAACTATGAGAAAATAAATTCCTGTTCTTTACAAATGACTCAGTCTGTGGTATTTTGTTATAGTAACACAACAGGCTAAGACACGTTGTCAATACCCAGCCTTTCCCCACGTGTTGCCCTCATGTGGCCCCTCTCCTCTACCCTACAAATCCCATATACCCAGAGAGGTAGCATAGCACAGTGGCAAAGATTATGGACCCTGGGTTGCCTGGGTTCAAATCCCACCACTACTTTTGGTGAGTCACTTAATCTCTCTCTACCTTGATTTCCTCACCTATAAAATGATGATTATAGTACTTACTTCATCAGCTTGTTATGATAATTAAATGAACCAATATTTATAAATTATGAAGAACAGGGCTTGGCATATAGTCCTTGCTATTATAGTATCTGTTAATATAGATATGATTCTTCTGCATCTAGTTCAAGTTCCATAATATATCCCATAGTGATTCCTTCACTATACTCCTAGTGCTATAATTTTGACACATTTTAACTCCAGTCTGATCTACAAATTCTCATTTATCTCACTTGTAGATGCCTTGCCTCACTTCCCAATTGTTGTTTCCTGATAGTCTTTAAATCCTATTTCCCCAGAGTTCCTAGGAGAGAGTATGTACTGCTTATCAAAGGAAGGAAGAAATTCATTCACGTTGCGACCAGCAAAGTATTCACACTGTTTCCCCAGACAGCAAGAAACCACACATTATTTCCTTGTGACCCTCTAACATCATAGAGCCAATCCAGGTTAAGCTTCCCCACAAGGTCAGCCTTATGTGGGCCCACTCACCCCAACAAGAGGAACTTGCAAAAGCACCAAGATGGATGGGGTGGGGATCCCCTTAGACCTGGAGCTGTTGGAGGGCAGGTGTGAGCCCCAAAGAGGAGGGGCCAGGCACTGCTATAACCCCAGGTAAAGCAAACTTCAATCACACAGGGTTGTTAAATTTTCAAGAGCCTAATATTTCAAAATCATCACAAACACTCTTTCTCCATCCTGGACTCAGATACCACGGAGCTTTGAAACTCCACACCTGCACTTTTTCCCAAAGGGGTGGTGTTTTCTTCCCCAAGAGTTCACAACTTCTGGTCTGATCCAAAACCTGTGCTGGATCATTTCTCTTATTTGGAAGCTGCTGGAACTCCCAGGTGAAATTACAGGCAATGGGAATTAATAGCTACAGAAGGCTTCTGTTAAAAATCTCCCTCCCCATCACAAAAAGAAGGTTCTAGTGGTCGTGGTTTGGCCACTAAGAGGACACATTCATTCATAGAGTGATTCATTAATTCATTCATTCATTTCTCATTCAACTAGTTTTTACTAAGCATGTGTAAGGCACATTGGTTGATACCAAGAAGTAGAATATGAGTATCTGGGCTTCAATAATCTTGCCTAATATAAGTCATCCTCTCAGGCCTCAATTTCTTTGTCTATAAAATGAGGAAGTTGGACAGAATCTCTAGGGTTCTTTTCAGTTTTAAAAAAAAATTTGCTATTTGTCTGATTCTAATGGCTGCTCTGCTTCTCCAGGCAGGGTTGCTATGAAGATGAAGTTAGAAAATGTGCATGAAAGTGCTTTGAAAACTATAAAGCACTGTTCAAAATGTGAGGCATTATCCTCATTGTTGTTGCCATAGCCCCACAAATCCCTAGAGAAAAGTTTTCAAAGACCTTCTTGATAACATCCCACTGGGATCCTAAATAGGAAAAGCTCTTCTTCTAGTCTCACTGGGATCTCTCCCACTGTTGGAGAGGTCCACAGGGTTGTTTCTGCACATTCGCAGCTTTTGAACAAATGCTTTTCAGAGATTGAGACTGTCCCCAGGAAAAAAAAAATTATATTATGTGACCTAATTCTGAGGTCTAGTCTAGGTCCAGAAGGGAAAAAAAAAAACTTGTGATCAATTAGTGATGTCTGCTGTGGTTACGGGATGAAGAAGTTATCACAGGCTGAATGATATTTCTGGACTCCTTTTGTAGCTACAATGTATGAGCATCCATTATGTGCCAGACATTTTATTAAGGGTTTCACAAGTATTAGCTGATTTATGAAGTAGGTACTAGTGTTAATCCCATTTTACAGATGAGGAAACTGAGACCCAGAGAGGCTGCCTTTCCCAAGATCTAGCATGTGGCAGAGCCAGCATTAGAACAAGGATTTGAGTGATCCCAAGGCCAGTGGACTTTATTACGGCAATACAAACTTTAACTGAGATCCTAAGACAGCATAGAAATAAAGGTAAACCAGAGGGCCCTCCCTATGTTTTCCCTAAATAATAGAAAAAATTGTTAACATCATTGGAAGGTTATTGACAGTCTGGCTTAGCACAGGGATGGAAACTCTAAAGCTATAATCTGTAAATTTTTTGGATTACATACTCTATTAGTTAAAAAAAATTGTGTCATCAAATGCAATATATAGATATCTACATGTATATATTTATTTTTAAATTTCATAAATACATCATAACACTAATATATTAGATACATATTAAAACATATCAAAAATAGAACATTTTTAATGAGAAATATATATAAATGGAAATTTGAATATAGCTCCTTGAACTCCAATAGGATTATTGTGTTCAATCTCTAGGACACAATTAACCACTCTCAATAACACTGAGTCAGGAATGATGTGTTTTTGCTTATTTTGCTTCTGTTTCCTCTCTGGGCTCAGCTTCAGGACCCACACTGGGCAAAATGTCTAAGAACAGGACCACTCCCTCTCCCCATCCTTCCCTACCTACCTTCACCCCCCAACACCTCGAGTCCCCACTCCCACCCTTATCCCCCTTCCCCCACCCTACACGCCCTTCTACAAGCTTCCAGGCATACCCACATCTTCAGGCTTTTTCATACCTACACCCAAAGTCCCCCCTTGGCGTCCTTGTTCAGGGCTGGCAGCTCCTGCTTTGGCCAGTGCCCACACATTTATACATTCATTCATGAGTGCAACCAATGAACACTGAGCACCTGTTATAGGCAGGCACTGTAGGAGTTTGAAGAACCCAAAGATAAACCAGTCCCACGCATACCCAGACTAGGAGGGGAATTAATCCACATATGTAAATCAATATGATATTACGTTGAAAGTGGTTAAGTTCACTAAGAGAGGCATGGGACAGATGATTTCCAGCTTGAAAAATCAGGAAAATGTGTATGAAGAAGGAGGCTGGACCAAGGGCAGGGGCAGGACTCAGAAAGAGCAGGAAGCACACTTCAGGCTCAGGGAGCAGTGGGGAGCAAAGACAAAGAGATGGGGGAGCTTTCTCAATAGAACAAAAGTTGTAGGCCAAATAATAAACAGGTAGGAAATCAGTACGGTGTTATATGGACTGCATGTTCCAGGCAGAGAGAACAACATTCACAATACAAGTGAAAACTTAAAAGACTAGAGTGGAGCGGGCAGTCTAGGGAACATAGAAAACAGGGCTAGAGCAACAGGCATGGCCCAAACCCAGCAAAGTTCACAGGGTGAGTGAAATCATTGAGGGAAAGAGTGTGCAGAATAGCCATGATCAGATTTACCTTCTAGAAAGGTGGCTTGGCCATGTACAGAGCAGATTGGAGAAAAGCATGTAGGGGAGGTTACATCACTTGGGCACTTTCCTCTAGGAGTAGATGCATCACTCAGGGTGTCCCTGGGACATCTTCACAGGGTAAAAGATCTCTGCATTGGAAAACACTCCTAGCCTATTTCTCAGTACTCTGGGGCATCCTGTGACTCCTTTGCAGCCAGCCCACCATCACAACCAACCACAGACCGTGGACTGCCAAAAAAGGACACAAAAAGTCCCAAAACAACAAATGTTGGTGCGGATGTGGAGAGACGGGAACACTCATACACTGCTGGTGGGACTGAAAACTAGTACAACCTCTGTGGAAAGTCATATGGAGATACCTCAAAGAACTACAAGTAGAACTACCATTTGACCCAGCAATCCCATTATTGGGCATCTACCCAAAGGAAAAAAAAGAAATTCCATAAAAAAGACATCTGCATTCGAATGTTTATTGCAGCACAATTCACAATTGCAAAGATGTGGAAACAATCCAAGTGCCCATCAATACATGAGTGGATTAATAAAATGTGGTATATGTATGCCATGGAGTACTACTCAGCCCTAGAAAACAATGGTGAACTAACACCTCTTGTATTATCCTGGATGGAGCTGGAGCCCATTCTCCGAAGTAAAGTATCATAAGAATGGAAAAACAAGCACCACATATAGTACCATCAAATTGGTACTAATTGATCAACATTTATGTGCACATACAGAAGTAACATTCATCAGGTGTTGGGCAGGTGGGAGGGGTAGGAAAGGATGGGTATATTCACACCTAATGGGTGAGGTGTGCCCTGTCTGGGAGGATGGACACATGTGTAGCTCTGATTCAGGCGGTGCAAAGGCAATACATGTAACCTAAATGTTTGTACCCCCATAATATTCTGAAATTAAAAAAAGAAATTAAAATAGTTCAAGATTAAAAAAAAAAAAGGACATGAGAACTTCTGGCCCAATCTCTGCACTTTTTGCAGGCCAGCCCATCTCTTTATAGCCTAGTGACTTTGGGAAAAGATTTCTAGTCTTGCAGCCCTTTACAGCCTGGGGTGGGCCTCCTCCTGGCAGGACAGATTCTTCTCTTGGTCAATCAGAAACTCAGGAATCAGATTTCTCATTCTGTTCCCAGGATGCTCCAGCCTGAGCTGACACACTGCCTCTTTAAACGCATTATGAAGATTATCAGCAATGTATCAAGGTGTCTTTGCACAATGGTATAAACTTCGGCTGCACTACTTATTGCCATAAACCATACTTCCAGGTTTTTATTTATATGCACATTAGTTCAATATGATTGGATCTGTAGGCAGCAGAGCAGATTGGGGTAATTTATATATATATCAATAAAGGTCTCCAGCCAGCCACTGGGTGCTCTAAGGGGAACAGTAGTTCCATTTAAAATGCTAGGAACTGGAGAAATTGAAAATAACTCTCTATTTAGAGGCCAAGGACTAAGGCATTTTGCAAAGAAGGTCTCAGCCCAGCCAGGCTATGCTAAAAAGGCTGTTAAAATGTCATTTGGCTGATAGTTAAGCCACAGAATTTACCTTAATCCCTTCATTTCAATTGAATTTTTGTCTGTGAAGCATTGACCCTAACAGGAAGACAGCACAGTGTGGTGGGAAAGGCGGCAGAGTTCACGGACATCCGTCATTTTTTGTCTCCGAACATCTATTTCCACTTTCTACTGGTAGCATCGCCTCTGTGAGCTCTTCCACACCCAGTGCCTGAGGTCTTTGTGAGGCTATCGGTCCAGGTTCCTTATGGTCCCCAGCCAAGGAGGTCTCTGAGCTGAGCCAAGCATACTCTCTCTCCCAAGCTTTTGACTGTTGATGAAGTGCCAGGAGGACTAAAAATGATGCAAGCCAACGTAGCTCAGTAGTTGAACTCTGAAGAGATTCTGTTTGTTCCTGCCATCTACTCCACAGTGGCTGTGCTCACTCCTGGTTCTTGTGCTTTCCTTCCATTTTATGAACCATGAAATAGCCTTCCAGTAAGTTCTTCTGCTTAGGTTAGCCAGAGTTTCTGTTGCTTGCAACTAAAGAGTCTATCAAAGCAAGATGGCAGCCTGGAGCCCTGCATGTTAGGCTTGGCCCCATCATTAACTAGCTGCGTGACCATGGACAAGTTACCTCCCTACTCTGCGTGTCCATTTCACCTGTAAAATGAAAGCATTGGAAAAGGCCAATGGTTCTCAAATTTTAGGGAGTGTCAGAATCACCTAGGGGTCCTGTTGAAAATCTAGATTCTGATTCAGTCATTTTAGGGTGGGGCCCAGGCATCTGCTTTGTAACCAGCAGGGAGTCTGTGCCCACCACACCTTAAGAGCACATTTTCAGATGATTTTTTCCAGGGCACTTAGTTCAATGGAAGGCCACAGGGCTGACCTCTGGGTGAGGGAAAAGTCGAGGTAGGTGGCACTATTGTTTCAACTGAAGCAGTCTCCTTTTATGTTTTACATATTAAGGTTCTATCATAATACGTTAAATTTCCTCTGCAAAAAGGACTCTACCAGAAAGAAAAATTCAAGAAGTTGAAAACCAGTGGACTGGGATCATTAGATCATCTCTAAGGAAGCTCATTCTCCGGATTCCACGCTGCGCCTCCTCCATGGCTTCCAAAGAGAAACAACCATCAAAGTCTCTGGGGAACTGACCACTGCATTTATTTCATTTGAGGCTGACAGGCGTGAACCAAACCAGGAAAAATAGATCCCATTCTTGTCCAAATGTAGAAACAAGGAAACAAAATAAAACGGAATTCAGGCACATTCTTGGAATTCAGTTTCAAAAGGGAAACAAAAGCAAGACTTCAATCCTGAAATCTTCCTAGCAAACCCAGGAGCAGGCGTTTTATTGCCCTCATTTATAATGATGCATCAGCCGGGCCTCCAAATGACTTGCTCAGTGTGACGCAATTAGATGACAGCACAGTCCCCTGACCTCTGACTGCATCGAGAGGCTCCTCCTACGGTGCCTCTTCCTGCCTCCGCATGTGGAGCACCATAAACTGGAGCCAGAGGAGATCCATAAACAGCCCAGTTCTTATTTTTGACTTTAGAGTCCCTATGTGGCTTCATTTATTTTCAAAAGAGCATGTGACATGTTCGTTGGCACCTTCCCTGCTATAAAATATCCGTTGACATTTGTGGTTTGGGGCTGGGTTGGATTAGTTGCTGTTTCATCCCATTCACCTACTGCATGTAGCACGAGGAGAAACACCATTCTACCCTGAGCCCTCCTCTTGTATCTTCTACTCTATAACTAGACCAACCCTCACGTGCCCTCCGCCGAATGGGAGGACTGAAAAGCAGCTACTCTAGCTTTGATCAGCTGTGCAGCCTTAGCCAAGGCATGTAACGTCCATCTCTGTTTCCTGACCCACATGAGGTTGTTGTAAGGATAATGATGCATAGGACGTTGACAGTGTCTGACATTTATCCACCACTCGCAACGAGTCAGGCACTGAGCTATGCATCTTCATCTGCATGGTCTCAATCAGTCTTCGCACAAGCCCACAAGGTAGGTATGACTAAGAGTAGTCACATTTTACAGAAGGAAAAACTGAGGCGTGGGGACGTTAAGTAAATTTCCCCCAGTTACGTAGCAAATTAAGTGGCGGAGCAGTCTTCAGTCTCAGAAGTCTGACCACACAGCTAGGTTTTTAACTGTCACACTGCGTTCATTTTGCTTCGCCACCCTTGGTTGGAAATTCAGAGGCTTCTCAGATAGAAGACTCAGATGTGGGGACTCAGATGTGGGGAATCAGATGTGGAGAGTAATTTAGGATAAATCTAATAACCAGAAAAAACATGGCACAATGGAAACAACATCAGCCTAAGCTTGTCCTCACTAGCAGTGGGATCTTGTGCCACTTGTCCTCCCTGGGGCTCAGTCTTCTTATCAGCAAAATGGGAGAAATTATTCCTACCTTGTAGAGATAGAGTAAAAATAGGGACGTGTGCACGACCACCTACCAAGTCCTCGGTTAGCAGAAGTAATGTAATGTGTGTGGTGGTGTGCTGAGGTTAGTTGAAAGTAAGATATTAGGATTCATATAAAGTATTATTATATATTGGAGTAATACAGAATTCCTTCCAAGATGATAAAGTCAACCCAGAATTTTCTTCACAACTTAAACTCACAGAGAACATGAGTCAAAAGTCCATAGACTTGAAACAAACAAACTTGTCCCCATCTCCTACCCACCCAACTTTTCTTGGCCAAAAGACTTGAAATTTCTATAATAGGAAATCTCTATTATATGTCAGGGCATTACATATGAGAAACAATTTAAGTATTACCCCTTGTGGAAACTAATTTTTTATTAGTTTCTAATAAATACATTCATTTCTAAATGTATTATTTCTATTAATACATTTATGTATATCTTTTCAGATATATATCGATACATACATGCATGCATGAAGATTTATTTTAATGAGATCATAGTACACATGCTAAAATTGAAATCCACTTTTTTTCCTTAAAAATATGCTTTAGACATCATTCTATGCCAATAAATACAAATACACATAATCATTTTAATGCCTTCATTATATTCCACTGTATAGATCTACTCTGATTAACCAATTGGAAGCTTAGATGGCTTCCAGTTTTGCTATTATAAACAGCACTGCAACGGGTGTCTCTGTACATACGTCTTTGTGTACTTATCCTTTAAAGTCTTAGGACAAATTCCTCTATATGAAATTGTAGGGTCAAAGATATGCACATTTTAAACTTTGCTATATATTTCCAAACTGTTATTCGCCAGAAAGGTAATTCCACTTTAGAGTCCCACTAACTGGTGTAAGAGTAGAGACCTACTGTAACTAGTAGGTTGAACCACATGAAATTGTCGTATTTGTAGGTCAAAAGCAGTTAAATGTTGGTAAATTCATATAGTTCAACTTAATAATTCATCCCTAATGTGAGCCGGGTACTGCCTCTATGCTTCAGATACTGCGTTAGTTGTTTGGAAAAGGGCAATTCGAATATTTGCATTATGCATGTTTTTAGATAGGATGGGAGGCAGAAATACATGGAGACTGTTTTCACTGCCCCGCTGAAAATGAGCAATCATTTGAAGAAATTCTACTTTCCAATCTGGAGACACCTGTTCTTGAATAAGGTAAGGCATTGATTTTGAGTCACTCGATGACAAAGAATGAATTGTTCCTCTACCATCCTTCTTTGTCAAGGGTAATCTGATAAAACTGAAAGGAAATTGGTGTTCATGGTCACCAGTCCTCAAGATCATCTCCCGAAACGTGGACTAAATCAGAGGAATGTCACAGCTGAAAGAGCATACAGCCACCTAGCCTTTCTTGGCTTGTACTGCAAGAAGCACAGGTCCCACAAATGCCCTGACAAGGAAGATTCCACAATCAGATACACTGGAAGAACTGGACATCCAGAAGCCCCCTCCCGGCAAGTCCCAATGCACTGAAACATTCAGGGATCTGAAAAGTTCTGCAGCAAAGAAACCTGGCACTTTTGTTGCTTTTCTCACACTGGGACCACAGATTCCTCAGATAACATAACATTATTACCATCCAGTGGAACGGACTTTCAAAAATGTCCAAATCTCTCATTTTAATCTCTCATTCTTCTCAGGAGAGGAACCTGAATTATCAAGGTTACACAGTAAGTCAATGAATGGCAAAGCCAGGATTAGAACTATTATCTCGCACCATTCAACAGGTGTTTGTTGAGTGTCTGCTGTATGCCAAAATCTGTGCCCCAAAACTAGCAAATATAGTGAACGAGACATAATTCTTGATCTCAATGAGGTTATGATCTAAGAGGAGTAAAAGACAAATTAACAGGCAGTTCCAATTTAATGTAATTTAGAATAATCTAGAACATGTGGCTATTGAGTAGTCAAAATGTGGCTTGTGAAAGCAAGGAACTGAATTTTAAATTTAATTTAATTTGAATTCATTAAAATTTAAACTTAAAAATTGAGACAATGTAGAATATTTTTCTATTAAATACAGCTTTGTTGTTTTGGGGCAACAATATTTCACTTTAGCCATCAAAAACATTTAGCATCTAAACTGAGAGGAGCTGTAAATGTAAAACACACACCGGATTTCAAAGACTTTGTTCAAAAAAATGTAAAAATATCTCATTCATAATTTTTGTATTAATTACATAATGAAATGTTAATATGGTGGATAGGCTGGGTTAAATAAAATAGATTATTAAAATCAATTTCACCTGTCCCTTATTTAATTTTTTCATAACATGGCTACCAGAAAATTTAAAATTACATATGCAGTTTATTATATTCCTTTTGGACAGAACCGATCTGAAAGATTTAGCATGTGAGGAAGCACATAGGAGGTGCCTAACCAAGATCTGGGCAAAGCCTCCCAACAGGGGATGATTTTTATGGTGAGACCTGAAAAAGGAGAAGGAATAAGCCAGGAGAAGAGGGAAAAGAAGAGTGTTCCTGAGACAGGAAACGGCTGTGCAAAGGCCCTGAGGTTGAGCAAGGCCAGGCTCCTGATTCCAGATCACTGTCATTTCCAGCACACTTCACCTTCTCTGTTCAGGCCACCAAATGCTCCTCGCATGGAGCACTGCCTCTAAAACCACTACAGGCTCTTTATTTAAAGCAAAATGTCTCTGAAACTGCACATAGACATTAGGTGCTTGGAAAAGAGCACTTTGTTCACATTTCATGCAGATTAAAGCTAAATGTAGACTCCACTCTTGCATAGGTTACTGATTTATTCAAAATGTATGACAATTTTATATTCCTCAAAGGAATCTTCTTTATAGGAAATAACTCCCACCGGAGCAAACATCATATTACTCCCAGTAAGTATAATTGTGATTGGCTCCTGACGGCCGGCAGCTGGCCTGGAGCAGAGGCAGGGAGGAGCTCAGCTGCAAAGGATGGGTGCAGAGCGGGACACTGGGAGGCAGTGCCGCACGGTGGTAAGAGCTCAGGCTCCGCTGGCTCCACCTCTGACCAGGTGTGTGATACCAGATAAGTCTTGCAACCTCTCTGGGCCTTGGTTTCCTCATTTGAACATGAGGAGGAGAGCAGCACCAACTGCAGGGTGGCTCGACCTCAGGCCTATTGATATTCAGGCCAAACAATTCTCCATGGTAAGGGCTGCCTGTGTGCTATAGGGTGTTTAGCAGCATCCCTGGCCTCTACCCACCAGATACCCACAGCACTTCCTCACCCCAGCTGTGATGACCAGAAACATCTCCAGAAATTGCCAAATGCCTCCGTACACGGTGCCAGCTGAGAACCACTTATCTATTCAGTGAGTCCTTGTGAGGATTAAATGGAATCCTGCATGAGAAGTGGTGACACAGTGCTGAGGCTTGGCGAGTGCTCAGTGAAGGTTTGCTAGATACATACATAAAATAAAGGGAGGAAAAGCTCCTGCAGAAACGACAATGGCACTCAGCAGATCTGCCATTTTGTGAGTTTAACCAGCCATCACTTTAGCCCAAGAACCTCCATTCATTCCCTCCCACCTAAAGAAGCCAGGCCCTGGGTCTGCCCAGTGATGTGGGCAGAAAGGCCCTGCAAATGGGAATGACTGCCTCTATGGATTTAATGGTGTTTTTAAAATGTGGATAATTATAGGGCCTCGTCTAAGCAAGTGCACCAGTGGGGGAGGCTGCGGACTCTGGGGCACCGCGGGCCCACGTAGCTCAGCTCCGTCGAGCTGATGGTAATGTTATTAAATGTGCTCTCTCCTTTTATTAGGCATCTTAATAACCTCTAAGTTGCACCCAGGAGAGTTGGTGCAGAAAAGGAATTCTGGCCAACCTAATTTGTATTTGAAAATACCCCATAGGCCAACGGAACAAGATTCAGATGAATTTCACAGGCAGCTGAGGGCTACACAAGGCGAGTGTTTCCAAGTTGTACTCGATTATTGAATGCAGAAGGCCTGCCTCTCTGCCTTCCCCATCCCCATTCTTTGCCCTCCTTTTCTGCCAATGCCTCCGCACCCCCTCCATGTGCAGATGCAACCGCACTCCAGCCACTGGCTCATAGAGAGACCTGGATGTGGGTGTCCCCCATCTATGGGAAAATAACAATGGGAGCTCATACTCATCGACCATCCGTTACCCTGAGCAGGACCCCAGTGTATTCCTCTCGACAACACAAAAGACGTGTGCCATTGCTATCCCCATTTTATGATGGAGGAAACTATGGTTTGAAAAGATTAGCATCTTGCCAGAAAGAACTATACAACTAGATAATTATAGAGCCTGGACACAAACCCAATTCCATCTGACTCCCTAACTGGGGCTCATCTCCACTGCCTGACGTTTTCCAGTAACTGGATGGTGACAAGGAATAAGTCCACGTATTACTTCAGTGTGTGTGGGTGACTGTGTGCTTCAGATCTGCACAGGGTACTCAGAAAGACACAGCTCCGCCCTCAGAGATTTCATAATGGAAATTATACACCACGGAAAGAACATTTTAATGGAATCAGAGAGTAGCAACTCACATTCACTCAACAAACATTTAGTGAGAACCTACAAGACACCAGGTAGTGTTCTAGTTACTAGGGATATTTCCACGGCCACAAATACAATAGATTTGAGAAACATTGCAGGTGTAGAAGGAGCAGAAGCCAGCAGTCTTGACTGAAAGGGTAAGGACAAGGGGAAAAGCCAAAAGAGACCCTGATTTCCCCGATGGGATACTGTGAGGATGACCCCGCCGTTAGCTGAGGCTGAAGGGCAGGATTTTGGAAAAAAGACAGTGAATCTGTTCGGGTATGTTGTTAGAGCTGTCGCAAGACATTGTATTAGTTTCCTACTGCTGCTGTAACAAATTACTACTAAGTTAGTGGCTTTAAACCACACAAATTTAATTTCTTGCAGTTCTAGAGATCAGAAGTCCAAAATGAGTCTTGAGGGGATACAATCAAGGTGTTGGCAGCTGTGGTTCCTTCTGGAGGCTCCAGGGGAGAATCCATCCCTTGCCTCTTCCAGACTCCAGATGCTGCTGGCAATTCTGGGCTTGGACCACAGCACTCTAGTCTCTGCTTCTGTCATCACACAGTTCTTCTGTGTCCTTCTTACAAGGACATTTGTGATCACACCAGGCCCACCCAGATAATCTTTGATAATCTCCCCACCTCGAGATCCTTAATGTAATCTCGTCTGCAAAGTACTTTTTGCCATAGAAGGTAACATTCGCAGGTTCCAGGGATTAAGACATTGGCCTATTTGGGGGCCTATTATTCAACCTACCACAGACACCCAGGAAGAGACATTCTACAGGCAGTTGGAAATGTAAGTCTAGAACTTGGAGGACATGACATTCATGAGTGAGAGGGTACATTCATTAATTGAACTCAATCATTCATTCAACCATTCAGTAATTCTTTATTAAGCAATTAATATGTGCCAAGAAGATAATCACACCAAAGTAGTTGATTTGGGACTCGTTCCCATAGCTCCTAGTTGATGTGAATTTACATAAAAAGAGAATATAAAGAGTGAAAAGCAGAGGACTAAACCCCACAGTTTGGGGAAATCTATTGAGGAGCAAACAGGAAAGGAGGAAGCAATGTGAACTTGTCCAGGTTAAGACCCTATCATGCAGCACCATTGGTTCAGGCTTGTTGTCACTGTGAGTGACTACAGGTCATGAGGAGTGTGGTTTCAAAATATGCTATGTTTGTCGAAGATGAATTGGGGAGGCCCTTCAACTAATTCTTCCTGAGCTACAGCATCTCTGTTCTCCAACTCATGACCACCAGTAGGGACTGTAGCTTCAGCCTGTTCTTTTCCTTTCCTTTTCTTAGCCAAATGCAGCCAGTAAGAGCTTCATAACTGATCACTACAGCCCAAGTGCTTGGCTGCGCGGTAATGGAGGCAGCGAGAATCTAATCCATGGCAGCCTCAGGTGCAGAAAGATGATACTGAATATTTCATTCCTGGGATGATGGGAACTGAAAGCCCCTGGAGATGATATGGCTGAATCTTTTAAGTGAGCCCTTCCAGGAATCCATCGGGTAACCGTGCTATTGGCAGTAATGGCTGCCACTTGGGCCTCAGCTTCCCTATGGGAGGGGAAACCACATTAATGTGCAATAGTGCTAAAAGGCCAGCTCCAACTCTGCTTCTAGGAAATTAGGTGGGTTTTTTTGTTTTTTAAAAGAAAAATCCTGCTTTCAGAGGTTTCCTGTCACCTCTTTGGATCCAAAAGACATTCGCCTCCCATTTTTCCCTTTTTTTTTGTTTTTCAGAAAGCCAAATGAAAAGAGAATAAAAAGATCTAACACAGAGAAATCATTTAAGGTACATTTCTTCCCTTCAGGAAATTACCTGCTTTGGCTTACATCTTTAACTCCTCTCAATCTTTAATAGCTAACACAAGACGACAGCAAGTGTTAGAATGGACGGGAGAAAACAGATGCATTATCAGAGTGGGAAATTGCATAGATTCTGTTGGTAAGTAAATACCATTTGTTAAGCACTGAAGTACTAAAATGAAAAAAAGAGACTACTTTTTCTTAAAAAATTAAGTGTTTTGAAAAACTGGATTAGATTTTTTTCGTTACTCTTCACAAAATTGAAAACAGATGGTATGCGCCATAGACTTAAGAAAACATAGCAAAAGTGAAAAAGGTCACTTTCGGTGTAACTTAGAGGTGAGATGACCTGAAATCTGATCCCTTTGCCCTTAAAACCAGCATTCAGATCTGATTTGTGACCCTGGCTCGGAGCTGCATAGCCTGAAGGAGCAGGGTGTGAATTGGAAGTCAGCTACCAGACACCAGGGAGCTGGGCCTCCACCTCACCTCTCCCCACTAGCCCTGCCCCCCATCCTCCAGAGAAAGTTCCTGCAGGAAGCTCTGCTGTCCAGCCCATGAACTACTTCCTTGCTACCTGGACCATCACTGTGTCACATATCTTGCTTCCCTCAGAGTGAGAGAGCTCCTTGAGGGACAGTTGAGTGGCAACTATTTTTTAGAGCATGCATGGTTTCTTCCCCCAACTCCCAAACTGTTTCTTGCTTCATAGATGAGCCTGAGGTCAGCTTATTTGCCAATAGGGCAGTTTTTGTGCATCTTTATATCCCTGTGTTTCCCATGGAGTTGTAGGTGACCTAGGAGAGGTGTGAAAGGTGACTTTAGGTGGTAGTACAGAGATACTTTCTAAACAGAATTACTACTGAATAGTAATTACTACATACTAAATTTTCTATTTAGTGATGATGATGTTACTCTTAATGTGTCCTAGAAATATATAGAGAAAGAAACCCTCAAAATATCATGACTGTGAAATATAAATACACTTTTGTTTTCAAAAATGAATTAATATAGAAGAATATTAAGAGCTCACATGGAATTTAGATGTGGTAAAAAATCATGAAGATGATGTGCAAAGCCTGAAGTGTTGGAAAACACTGCCCTGGGCCATTTGGCACAAGACGTTTTTATTCTGCAGTAAATATTTGTCATTTGAATGTATCGCAAACTCTATTTTCTGCTTATTATTATCACTGTGGTTTCGCTTAGTTTTTATCCTAAGAAAACCCCCAAAAGAATATCTTTTGACGGAATAAGGAAATGGAAGCTTTCATAGCAATGACATTTGATTGCCTTGAGGTCAAGGCAATGAGCTGTGGAGTAAGAACAGACTTCTAAGTTCTGGCTCTGCTGTTTTCTAGCAGGATATCTTCTAAATGTAAATAACTATCTGCTCAGTGCCTCAGTGTTCCCATGTGCAAAATGGAATTGTTCTTTGGAGGAAATAAAATAATGCATGCTAATTGCAGCTTGGTGCCAGGCACACAGAAAGAGTCCAATATATGGTATCTATTGCTATTAATAATAATAGTAGCATCAACAGTAATAATAAAAACTGACATTTAAAAAGAAACTCATGTCTTTTAAGGGGCTTTTATCCAACCTATCTACTGGGTGCCAAGTACTATACAAGCAAGACCCGGAAATTCAACAATGAAACAAGAAATGCATGACTGCAAGGTAGGTAGGGAAACAAACTCTGGAACTAAGTTACCTGTTTTAAAAATCTAAGCTTTGCTACTTCTAGTGATGTGGACTTGGATAAGTGATTTACCTTTCTATGCCTTAGTTTTCTCATCCCTAAAATAGGAATAATAATAGCAACCACCTCATAGGGTTGCTGTGAGGATTAAATGAGTTCACCAGTGTAAAGTAGGTCAACATCCTCAGGAATGTGTCCGTATATAGTATCCTAAATTTATTTTAGGTATTATTGCTGTAGTTCCTGCCCTCACAAGGCTGACATATAGTCTTCCATACTCCCCAAATGGGCAGCTACTTTCCAAACTTTGTGTTTGCTACAAATTATACCCAGCCACTAATTCAAAGACAAAGGTGTAGCCACATAAGGAAGTTTGAGGTTTATCTACTGAGAACATTTTATCACTGTGCTCAACTAATTACTTCATATAGATTTAGATCAAGCCAGTTTTATAATTTGATAGACTAGAAGGCCATTGACATCATGTATTCTTCTAGTCACTCCCACCATTGACCACAGCACCTAGAAACTACAGCACACAAACATAGACACACACACACACATTCCCTCCCATTGTGTTAAATTTCTTTAACAAAAGTTGTGCTATTGATGTAAATACGAAGCAAAGTAACTGCTTGCTTCACACTTTAAGCTAAGACCAATTTGGAGCATCCCCTGACATAGAGCTTTCTACATATATAAGACTGTTTATCCAAACACATCCACACTTTTTGTGCAGGCCCAGGAAAAGACACCAAAAGCCTGATTTTTTTTTTACAATCCAACCATCTTTTTACCTTATAGAAAATTCAGGCAGGTACCCGAGTGGTCAGGTTCAACATGCAGATAATGAAGCTGCAAGAACCCAGCCCCAGATAGTGTCAGAATACCCATTCTTTTGACAAGTGAAGCCAGCCAAGGCAAGATGTCCCAGGCAGAGACTATGGCTGCTTCCCTGATGGAAATAACTGCTTCCGTCTGGGCTGTGCCAATGCAGCCCCAGACATAAAGGTGATGAAGAGCTGTTTTCAAAGCCCAAAGTCTTGCCTCAGGACCATTTAGAAAACACTGCTGGCTGGGGAGCCATCAGGCACACAAGTCAATGAAATATTACCCCTAATTGAGTGGGCCATTTGAGAATGCAACCAAGAGTGTGTCCAAGGAGTCAGCACTCCCCTTTACAACTCCCCAAGCCCCTCCTGGGTTAGTATCCATTTAAAGAGAGAGGGAAAAAGACCACTTTCATCACTTAAGTGTAAATGAATCAAAGTGTGATATGGATAGGGGAGCAATCAGCTTCCCCTGAAGACTGATCTGTTAAAGCAAGTGAAGGGTGATTCATTCTGGATGTGGTGTTCATGAAACACACTGCTAGGTCATCGATTCTAGACTCCCCAAACATCCTCAGATACAGGGAGGTATTCAGGAGTTCAGTGGAGTGAAGGATGCAGGAGAATTGGTGGCCTTGAAGACTGGGAAGGCTTTGGATGCATCAGATCTGGTCACCAGGGGCAAACCAATTTGATGGCTAAGTCACTCTTCAATGCTCCATTAAGAAGTCTCCTGGAGAAACTAATCCCAAAGCTATTTCTGAAAAGCCAGATATCTCCCAATACTAAAGAGGCATGCTTTAGAGTCAACAGTAGCAAACTGGTCTATTTTCTTTGGCCCAAACAATGCTTTTGCTTTTTTCGTTTTAATTAGTTGCCAGTATTTAAATTCCATCAGGATTTTGCATCTCTTGAAGATCACCTGACCCTCTATTTTCTCGTGGAAATCAGCTGAAGCTGCATAGCATCCCCACCCTCGAACAGTCCCCATGGTCTCCATCTGGCCTCCTTGACACATTTATGTTCGCTGTTGGCCCCTGTAGACACTGACTTTGCACCTGCTGTCATGAAGTTACTCTGATGCCTATATAGACAGAAACCAATTGACCAAGAATCTATGTTATAGATGGAATGTAAACAAAGTAAAAAATGCCTTCGATTGGCTTGACATGAAACCCCACCCAGAAGACACCTCATGCTGGGTGGTGACAAATTTAAGTCCTGTCTCCTGGAAGGTATGACTCATCTGTGAGGCAATGTGAGCTCACTGTCAGGTTTCCATGGGGCCTGCGATGTAGCCCAGGTTGGAAAGTAGCAGAACCCAGAATGTCCTGTCCATTGAGGGTCAGTAACTTTGCAACAAACTCCTATTTCTGAAGATAATCTAAGCTTGTCTCCTTCTAGAAATATTAAAGGCAAAAAAAAAAAAAATGTGCCTTCTGAATATCTCAGTGTTCTGCTCTCTCTACACTCTTACTATTAATATCATGCGATAAAATGGCTTCAAGGGGCCGCACAATGGAGGGGTCATGAGCAGGTCCCAAATTTGCATCACAGTTCTAGCCCTGGCTACGTAATCTTAGGCAAGTCTCTTTACCTCCCTGTGCTACTGTAGCCCCATGTGCAAAATGAGATTAGAAACAGTACCCACATCATAAAGTAGTTGTAATAAATAAAGTAGTACATGTAAACACTTAGTATAGTGCTTGTATATGTTTCATAAATGTTAGGTTAAAAAATGAAATCTTCGATGTGAATCTTTTCACCTATAACTTATTTAAACCTATCCTCTAGATTTCCTATTTCTCCCAAGGGCTACCCAAATATACCTTGTGCATTCCCACATATTGTACTTTTGTCCCCAGAACTCCTCTCTCACCGGAATGCTCTTCTTTTCCTTCGTATTTAATTGACCCTAATCCATATACGAAGCCTAATTCAAGTCCCACCTTTCCCATGAAACTGTCCCTGGCCACCCCAAGCACACCATGAACTCCCCTCTTCTGTAATCCAACCTTGATTTGGTGAATGTTCAAAACTTCTGAGATCTCTCCAACAAAAATGATATTGCTACACTAGCCCTGAATGTGGCAAAGAAGAATGACGTCCCGCTTCTCCTCCTGCCATCACCATCATATCCATATCTGCATGATAGGATAAGGGCGCTTCACATTGCCCAAAAATGTAAAAGCATTTCACCTCGAAATTCCCTGTAATAAATTCTTTATACTGACAGCTCCTGTCTGCTTCCCAGTCACTGTAGCTACTGGTCCTGATATGATAAAAATTGAAAGGTATGAAAACAAGAATTATTTCTTAATCTCTGAGAGAGGGTAAAAACTGTGAAAGTAGAGCCAACAGGACTTGTCGATGAGGATGTGAAATTTAGAGATGTGAAGAAGGGAGCCCTCAAAGATGATTCCTAGGTTTGGGGATTAAACCACTGGGTGAATGGTGGGGACCTATTCTGAGACAGGAAACACTGAGGGAAATGCAAAAGGGAAGTCAAGAGTTCTGGCCATCTTAAATGAGAGGTGCCCATTAGACATCCAAATGGATCTATAAAGAGGGCAATTATGTGAGTCTGGAACCCAAAAGAGACACTGAGTTTGGAAACATAAATTTGCTAGTCAGTAGTACAGAGATGACATTTAAAGCCATGGGACTGGATCCTTCAAACTGGGAATGAGGAGGAGAGAAAAGGGAAGAGGGCTGAAGAAACAGCCCCAGAACCAACTCACAGGCCCGAGAAAGGGGAGGCAGTGAGGTAGAAGGGACTGGCATAGCACAAGTGGTGTGAAGAAAATATTTCAAGGACAAGGAGGGAGTCAACTGTGAAAAATGCTGCTGACAGATTGAGTAAGATGTGGCCTGATTACCAGTCATCGACTTCAACAAGATGGTGGTCCTTGTTCCCTTGACAAGAAAGCTTCAGTGGAGTGGTGGAGATTAGAGCAGGGTTAGAGGGATGAGAGAATAGCAGGTACAATACAGTAAAATCTTCAGAGATGTTTATTAGAAAAGGGAACAGCTATGTGTGCGGTGGCCTGTCCGCACAGGGGGACAAGAGTGCAAGAGTCCCAGCAGGAAGACCTGTTGGAGGTTCTTAAAATTGTCTAAGTGATAGAATAAGTGGGTCTCTCAGATGTGAGAGGTTTATCTGATTCCACTAAAAACTAAAAAATAAGTAGTTATGTTGCCAATATTCTGGCATAACAAAGGAATTGAGTTTTGCTTTTTTAAAAAGACAGAATTAAGAGTATTTGAAATAAAGAGAACCTCAGATTATCTAATCGACCTCAATTGCCACTGAGCTGCCATTTTCCAGACAAAGAAACTAAGGCTGAGGAGATTAAATTATGTTACCAGAGACAGAAATCAAATTTAGAAACTGGAATGCCCAGTTTGGTACTCTCTCCTTATACCGTGCATGTTCCTCATGTGGAATACTATAGCACATCAGAACTTCATTCAACCAGAGCCAAGAGGGAGAAATTTTTGTTTCCTGGAGGCAGGCATTTTAAAGTAAAGGTTGAAAACATGGGTTTTAGGCTCCAGTTCTGACTTGGCTGGTTATTATCTATGTTACCTTGGTCAAGTTATTTGCCTTCTCTAAACCTCAGTTTCTTCATTCATAAAATGAAGATAATAACAGCAGCTGCTCATAGAGTTTCTGTTGGGAATACCTCCACTGATATATATAAAAGCATGATGGCAGACATACAGTTAGGACTTAAAAAATGATAGCTATTGGTACGGTTATTTGATCTCATATCTCTTAGTTGAGGTATAAATCCCGAGGCTAAATGCAAATTCCTCTGGATGATCTTAACAATAAAGAATGTTTGGGAAAGGAAATTCCAAGCAGGGAAAAGATCATGACCAAAGTCATCAAAGTAGGTATCTTGGATCACATTTGGGGAAAATCACAACACAGAGTCTTGGCAAAATTTCATCTGGAGGCTTATATCACAGAGAGCAAAGAGGAAATTCAAATTCACGCAGATATGGAGCTTAATTTTTTTTAAAGCTGATCGATTACATTTGGGGAATTCAGTGTAATTCACAGTCATGAGCATTTGATCTTCCAATTATACAGTGTAAATCAGGCAATTATTGTTATTATGCCCATTTTAGAGATGAACAAAATGAAGCTAAGAGAAATTAAGAAACTTATGCACAGCCATGAAATCTAATATGTGCCAGGGAAAGGACTAAAGCTCAGGACGTCAGAATTTTCCATTTAGGTGTCTGATTACTTGGAGGAGCCTAAGTACAGCTTCTGTAGCATTTGATGATTTTATGATGTGCTTTGGGATTTATGGATGTTATTTTGTTGGTACCTCTCCACCTCATAACCGGCAATGGCAGTGTCTGCCTTTTGTCTACGAAATGTATAAAAGCACCCAGAGGTTGTTAAGTGGTAGGTGCATCCAATAAATACATAAATCATAAAAATACAAAGACCATATGATGGCTGGTTTCCTTTCTGACAAATCTGTTTCCTTCCTGACAAGAGATGCTGCCCTGTGGTTCTTCATGTAGGGAAATAAATGTCATAAGTTATCAGCCATTTAGTATCATGCCTTGTATGCACCTAGAATCCTGTGGGGATTTAAATTTCAAATTGAGGCACATCATTTTTGAGGGCTGGCCTAGTCCTGCACATAGGCAAAGTCAGTGGATCATTTTAAGAGATTATATGAGAGACCTGAAAAATCTATCTCCTGTCCCCAAAATACTTTCTCCCACTCTCTTGCCATGGTCTCTGAAATTTCCACCTTTATGCAGTTCTTTGGTTTAAGTTATTAAATCTTCATTTATTCCAGAAATATGTACTGAGCTATGACGTATTAGGTGTTGAAAATTAGGTATTCTAGGTGTTGAAAATGCAGCAATAAGCAAAACAGACGCGGACCCCCCTCATGGAGTCAGCTTGCATTCTCTTGAGGAGTGGAAAGGTAGATGGCAGGGCTAGGGGACAAGAAGCAAACAAATAAATACAATATCGATGAAATGCCTTCATTCAGCAAATATCAGTTACGCATCTACTACGTGCAAATTCAGCATAGGTCCTAAGACAGTTTACTCCGGGGGGTCATTTAGAATAACTTAATTTATCAGATTAGCCAGTCAGTCACCTCATAAACTCAAGGAAATTTGGATAGAGTCCAACCCTGCCTAGTTTTCAGTCTTTCTGTGTCTTCCCTCCTTGTCCTGAAACTATTTGGTTTGGCTCCATCTCTAAGACGACCTGTCCTCATCATATACGGACAGGAAAAACGTAAACAATGCCAGAACCCAACTCTTTGCAACCACCCCCCAAATTGTCCTGATAACTAGGCTTCCTTCATTTGCTCAACAAACATTCCTGAGTGTCTCCTACATATTAAAGGTTATCTATACAAAGATGCATGAGGTCATCCCTGTTCAGAAGACATCACAGCCTCTAGCAAGAAGAGAGACAAGAGAAGGTAAATAAATTGTAGCCCAGATATTGACTCCCTGTGACTACTTACAGACTTTGCTGTAAACAAATTCAACCCATAGATTCCAACTAGTCTAGAGCATCATTGTCCGATAGAACTTTCTGCAATGATAGAAATTTTCTACATTTGTGGGCTGTCAAATACAGTAGCCATATACTTGACACATATGGCTATTGAGCAGTTGAGCATGGCTACTGCAACTGAGGAACTGATTTTTATTATACTCATTTTAATTAATTTATATTTAAATCTAAGAAACCACATGTAGTTAACGGCTGCCATATTGGACAGCACGGGTCTAGAAGAAACAATGTTTCCAGGATGCACAAATCTTGACAGGAGATCGTAGAATCCAGGAGGCAATGAAGGGTTGTGTTCCAGTGCTCAACCCCCCAAAATGTTTCCTATGTCCTGACAGTTTGCATCATGACTGGTTTTACAGAAGAGGAATAAAAGCAGATGAGACAACAGGTTTTGAAAAGTGTTGCTAGTAATTTATATAATTAATCAATAAAGAATGGCTGAAAAATAAAAAAGAAATTGTGTCATAGAGAGGTAACAAAGGCAAGCCCTGTGGGATACCAGCAAAGCACAGTTCCTTGGGCACGTCTGGAAAGAGCTGGTTGACCTATCAGGGGTGGGAAAGGAATGATAAAATGGGCCAATACTCATACTCATTCTCCTAATATGTACGTTATGTTATAACAATTTTAGGATGTTTTCGGTATATAGTCTTTTTTTTTAATATGGTGGCCTGGGAACTTCTTCATCTTCCCAATGCTCAATTAGCATTTTCTCTGGCCTATGGGAGGTGATCAGTAAATGTCTATTGAAGAAAGACACAGAGAAAAAACAGTGGCTGGCATATTATGTGTGGCTAAAAATCGTTGAGTGAATTAGAAGGGAATCAAACACAGTGATTTGCACATAGTAGGTACTCCATAAATATTTAATAGATTGTTATTTTAATACAGAGTGTCCCAGAAGTCTCCATACAAAGGAAAAATTTTATAAAATTTTAAAGCGAATATTTTGTAAATAAAGGTACATTTAGCTACAATTTCCCATTTTCCCTATGTATGGTGACTTTTGGGATATCCTGTATATTGTACAATCAAATTCAGCATAGCAAAATAGTTACAACTGTTTTTGGAATTCACTGTTAACAGGATTTTAATTATCAAGTGTCAAGACTTATAGTTAATGTCCAGATATTTTATCAACCAACATAATTGTAAACAGAGCCTCTAGAGTTGTGCTTGGGCTATAACTATTTACTTAACTGTCTTCATCAGTGGCTAGTGTTTGTCATATCAAAAGAATATTAAATTATGCCTAACAGTTTCTGTTTATTCTGTAACAGGCTCAGGACTGTTTCTCTGTAGCACTGAACTTTGAAGAAATCATTATTGGATAGTAACTATCAGTTAAATATCTTTTTTTGCTTTTAAAAAAAAGATAATCATAAGGATTACCTAGCAGTTTGTTGATTAGCCCATGTATTCATTAGGGTAACTTAGATGCTATAACCAACAAACTATAACATTTCAGTGACTTTACAAAATACAAGTAACAATCCAAGATGGCTTTTCCTATTTGGAGGACATTTCTTCATGGGGTGATTCAGGACTCAGGCAATTTCCATCTTATAACTCCACAGCATCCCATAAGGCCTTGAAGACCTCCATGTTTGGGGAGTAGATGAGAAGAGAAAAAGCAGAAAAGAGACACTGACTTCTTGGAAAACTCAGCTAGAAAAGGATCCTCTCACATTACATTGGAGAACAAGTCACGTGGCCACACATGGATGCAAGGGTTGCTGGGAAATGTAGTCTCTGGAGACACAACTGCTTCTCAGATCTGGCTAGTTGCACAGGATAGAAAGAGGACAATGAGTATTGGTGGACAGCTCTCCATCTGTGCCACAGCCAGCATGAGCCCTCTGCTACAATTCTCAAGTTGAGGTGGGGAGAGCACGGAATACATGGCCCCAGATAAAAGCTGCTGCTCTTTCAGTGAAAATAGGAATAGCATTAATCAAAGTGTCACTAAACTCTATTCTCCAAACAGGAAATCAGAGGGTAAATTTGTGGCAAACATCTAAGGACAGAGTGCCCTTCATCACTAAGGAGAGAATGTCTCCTTGCCTGCAGATGAGAGAAAGCTGCCCTGTTTGCACTGTTTCTTCTCATGTATTTGTGAAGTTGCCTTCCAGCCATCCCCATCTCTCAGCAAGTTTGCTGACTGGCCCAGCTGCAACCCTTTCCATAGCCCCTCTCTGCCCACCATGACCAGCTTCAAAGTGTGCCAGACCGTTTGACAGCCTAAGTCTAATCGGAGGGGAGAATTTAGGAGGTGTTAAACAGGAGGTTATTTCACCTCCTCAGCCCTGAAATGTTAAGGTTGTATGTGTCAGAACAGGAGAGGGAATTTGAATATTGGTGATTTATGGCTTTTATTTTTGTTTTGGAAACTCCAGCTTCAAATTCAGGTTTCCTCGATGGTGCAACAACACAGAATGCATTGCACTGTTGTCAGGATCATGAATTACTGTTGTACTGATAACGCTAGAACCGTGTTATATGAATATCTTTCCACAAATAAATACAGCGTAAACCCCATATTTCTTGCTGTTTGTTAGAATGGCCTGAATCACTAAAGCAAGAACATTCCTATGCCAGACAGTTCTTCCCCTTGGAATTCCATTATTCCTTAAGAGAAATTAGATTATCAATGGGTCCAGCTGCCCCTGCAATCATATTTATACTAAAACATATATATTAATACACACTAAATTCACTTTATAGAAAGTGACCAATGATTCCATTGCAATCAACTCATAGATAACAGAATCTATTTCCTAGGGTTGTTGGGTGGTATAAATGACATTACTATATCAGAAGTGATCACTTTCTCTAACACATAGTTAGTACTTACTAAATATTACTATCATGTTGAATTTGAGGTGTCAACTTGACAGGATTAAGGGATGCCAAGATATCGGGTGACAGATTATTTCCAGGTATGTCTGTGAGGCTGTTTCTGTAAGAGATTGGCGTTTGAATCAGTGGACTAAGTAAAACCCACCCTCACTCAGTGGATGCAGGCACTGTCCAATTGGCAGAGGGCCAGAAAGAACAAAAAGGTAAAGTACAGGTGAATTGGCTCTCTCTCGTGGAGCTGGGACACACTTCTTCTCCTGCCCTTCGACATCAGAACTCCAGGTTCTCCAGCCTTTGGACTCTGGGACTTACACCAGCATCCCCCCAGTTTCTCAGGCCTTTGGCCTCAACCTGAGAGTTATACCATCGGCTTCCCTGATTCTGAGGCCTTCAGACTTGAACTAATCCACACCACTGGCATCCCTCAGTCTCCCACTGCACATAGCCTATCGTGGGACTTGGCTTCTCAGCTTCCATAATCATGTGAGCCAATTCCTGTAGTAAATCCCTTCTCATCTATCTATCTAGCCAGCCCATTGGTTCCGTCTCTCTGCAGAGCCCTGACTGATACAATTACCTGTCATTATTATGATTTGACCCTAGTGGACATTTATTACCCCTTTGAACACTAACACTGCAGTTTTCTTTTGAGGAACATTTCTACATCAATCTCAATAGGCCATCACCACCTCTAGTCCCCAAGGGTGAGCCCAGGATCTAGGCCTGATCAGATAACCACACGATGACTGACCCATTCAGGCATGGGCAGGTGATCCAAGGCAGGTCAAAAAAGCACTCCCTAGAGATTTGCTGTAACCAATGGTGAAAAAGTTGTCTCAGATTTCTGTTACCCTTCCTTACTTAGGACATAAGCTTAGAGCAGCCAGATAAAGTCAATTGAAAGGCAGAAGAGCTAAGAGATGGAAGGAAAGAATAAGACCTCATGGTAATATTTAGAACCATGGGCCTGACGAACCCCATCACCCAAACCCCACAAGCACCACCCTTCAAAGCATTTCTCTTTTTTGCTTGAGCTTATCTGAGTGTGATTCTCTCACTTGCAACTCAAAGAGGTAAAACAAGAATAATTAGGGGAATGTGCTGATCACCAGACATCTTTTATGGAATAATAATTAAAATGTAAAAATGTGCCCAGCACAGTGGCTCACGCCTGTAATCCTAGCACTTTGGGAGGCCAAGGCAGAAGAATTGCTTGAGGCCAGGACTTCAAGACCAGCCTGAGCAAGAGCAAGACCTCATCCCTACAAAAAATAGAAAAATTAGCTGGGCATGGTGGTGTGCACCTGTAGTCCCAGCTACTTGGGAGACTGAGGCAGGAGGATCACTTAAGCCCAGGAGTCTAAGGTTGCTGTGAGCTAGGATTACACCATGGCACTCTAGCCCAGGCAACAGAGACCATATCTCAAAAAAACAAAACAAAACAAACAAATAAAAAAAAAACAAAATACCCACAAAAATGTAAAAATGTAAGTTGTTTAAAAGATGACTTTTATATGTTATCACCTGTATTAGGTTACTAACATGAACTGTTACAATAGATAAACCCTAAAAGCTTAGCGCAACAAAGATTTATTTCTTATTCACACACAGTCCGCAGGACTTGGGCAGCCCTCCTCCATCTTGTTACGACAACATCCGGAGCACACTATGGGGTCCCGACAGTGGGGAAGGAGAGGGCTGGAGGATCACCCATGAGGACATAAAGGCCCAGTCCTGGAAATAGTGTACATCACTCACTCCCACATTCCACTGGACAGATTCGGTCACATGGCCCCAACTTCACCGGAAGGCAGGCCAGGAAATGGAATCTTCCCACACACCCTCAAGGAGGAAACAGTCCGGTGAATGCAACATTCTCTCTGCCACATCTCCTTTTATTTGTTGTGTCCAGTCCCCCTACCAGACAGAGAGAAGCCCAGGCATCAGGACCCAAGTTGGACCGTTGGGTCTCAGGAGTCTACCAGGGCTACCAGATTGGGAGTCAACAACAGAATATAAGGTGGGTGTTCTTGGAGGCAACATCCAGAGTGAAACTAAAACTGGTTCACCAATCTAAAGAAGTCAGAGAAGGTGAGAGAAATCAAATACAAGTTTATAATTCTATAAATGGAATCCATTCTATGAATGAATATACAGAAAACAAACCTGACAAGAAGAGACCAACTGGAGGTTAGGAGGCAGAGCCTGGTGGAATTCCTCAGCTATGAAAATAGAGCCATAGACACTTTTTTGTTGAGTGCTAACAGTGTCTGCGTGGGCAGAAGGACAGGGATACTCATCATATCCCTTTGACATAGGCAAGGCAGATATTATTAACCGTGTTTCAGAGATAAGGTTCAGAGAGGCAAGGTGACTTGCCCAAGGTCACACAGCTAGTAAGAAGTAGAAATAAGATGGAACCTAAGCCTTCCAACATCCAATTCATGGAACAGGGGTTAGACTATTAACCCTACATAGCCCTCTCCACTCTGCCCTCAGCACATCCATGTGCCTGTCGATAAACAAGAAGATAACGAATCCAAGATGTTCCAGTTTCTACTAAGCAGGGAATGCACTCAGAGAGTCTGCGACTTCTCCTGAGAATCTGCGACTTCTCCTGAGAATTGTGTCCCCTCTGTCTCCACTTGAAATGGTGTGTGAGCCTTCATGATCCCCAAGTTCTGGGGGCTTGGGTACATCACTCCTGTGTCCTCACAGCCCTCATAATCCCCTCTCTTCACATTGTCACAGTGTATTGGAATGACTCACTCACCTATCTGTGTGACTACGAATTCAATGAGGCAGAGACTGTCTTTCTGAAACTCACTGATATGCCCGAGACCTAGCACAGGGCCTGGCACACGGTAGGGGCTCCATAAATATTTATTAAATGAATGAATGGATGGATGATCAAATAGCACTTCTCAGGTTGTACTAGGATGTCCAGCTGTACTAAAGTTATTCAACTCTCCCCCTAGATTTTTTTTTTTTTTATTTTCCACGAGGGTAGGCACTCTATCTGCCAGAACATACGAGTATCATCCTCACTGCCAGTCTCTGGCACAGGGTAGACGCACAACATATATATTCATAGAGAGAGAAATCACTATAGCTGTACAATTTTTGTACCAATTTTATTGCTAAATTCAATAGCTAGAGTAAGTCTTTGAAAATCAGGCCTATTCATTTCACCTTACTTCTTTAAACTCTTTAATAACTGCTCCTTGTTTTGGGGGTCCAGACAAAACCCTTTAAACTTGGTTGCAGAGCCCTGGCTCTGGAACTGACTAACAAGGGAAGAACAGGATAGACCACTCTCAGGGGTTTACAAACTCTTGAGGGTCTGATGAAAGCTATGGTCCCTCTCTTCAGAGAAAAAAAAAGAGTCCTACGTTTATGAGCATATACTTTTGCATGCAGTTTTACGAGGTTGATGGATCCTCTAATGTCCAATCCTGGACCCTCCTGGGACCAGTAACCCCAGGTCGGAGGTATGTCAGTGGCCCACCTCACCTGCCCTCTGAGTGGAGAGGGAAGTCAGCTCTCCTAAGGGTCCCTCTGAAGCTCTTTAATACAAGGCAGCCAGCCCCTCCCAGCACCGGCTCTTCGTTAGCAATTCAGAATGACTTCTCAGAGCAATCCCTCAGTCTCCCAGGATACTTGTCTGACAACCCCTTAATCTTGGCAAGAGCTGCATTAAACCAACCTGTCATCATCGTCACCGCGCACAGTGGCAGCTCACAGAGAGACACACACACGCTCACTGAGAACCAGACTCTTAAACCTGTTAGAAGAAATTACAATTTGGGGGGCCTTTTGCTCCACAACCAGTGCTCAGGAGCAGACAGGGCACGGCAAAGAGGTTCTGGGCCAAACTCAAGCTTGAGGTGAGTTGCTTCTGTCCTAGAGGCTGGCAGGAGTTGTCAAAGGGAATGTTTAAACAATTGCTATTCTCAAAACCCACGTCCCTTTCCTGTTGGATTAAAACAAAGGAACGGAGACATAATATGAAAAAGCGTCAGGGGAAATTTGCTGAAAATGGGATTCGTTTTGACAAATTCAAAGAGCCCTGTTGCTAACTCGGTTCTAGAGGAGCTGTTTTATCAGTTACTTGTACAACCCATGACATTCTGTACCTTTTTAAAAGAAAAAGCACAACTATATCCAGCTGACATCCCAAAACATTTTGGAAGCTTAAAGAAAAAATAACAACAACAATAAAAAAAGACAAGTGATCAAAAGGTATGTGTGGTCAAATCCTTCTTTGAAGTTAACCCTTTTATAAGCTCCATAGTTTATCAGATTATTATTATTATTATCATAGCTGTAAACTGCTTTTTTTTTATTTTTTACCACGTGCTAAACACTTTCAAATCCTTTCTTCAAATATCTATTGAGAGTCAACTGTGTTAGATTGACTCCAAAATTGGCCCTGATTCTTCACTCTTCCACTTTGGGCAAGGTGACGTGTTCTGCCCCTTGACTCTGGGTTTGGCCAGGTGACTTGCTTTGGCCAGTGGGACGTTAGCAGATATGAAACAAGCAGAGACTTGAAAAAGCATTTGTGCGTTTACATTTACATTTCGGTTCCCCTGCCATTACCGCGAGACTCTGCCCAGGCTAGCCCTCTGCAGGGTGACATCCCAGGCACCCCGGGTGGTATCAGCTGACGCTTAGACCCACGAGCAAGCCCAGACAAGATCAGCAGACCTACCTGGCCAACATCCAAATGACTCTCGACATCTGAGCAATAAACTCACATGTTATTGCTAAATACTCTATACCATTAAAATTTTGTGGGTGATTGTTACACACCATTATGGTAATCGATAACTGAGATAGCAACTATGTGCCAAGCACTGTCCCAAAACATAGTAGAGACAGCAGTAAACAAAATGGACAAGGCTCTTCCTCTTACATCCCAGATTACATTACCTAACTCAGAATTTATTACAACATTATAAAGTAAGCTGTATTCCCGTTTACACACAAGGAAAGTGAGGCATAGAATAGTTGCATACTTGCCCAAGGCATTACATCCAGCAGTTGGAGCCGGGATTCCACGTCAGGCTGTAGGAGAAGGTGGGTAAGTCACCTACCTCCAGTCAGCCATGGCTTCTGCATCTGAAAGATAGGAATAGTAATAATGCAGACCACACAAATTGTTGTGAGGAATAAATAAGATCATGCATGTGAGCATTAGCAATATTGCTTTGAGCATGGAGAAATCAAGGAAGGCTTGCTATGGGCAATACTATTTCTGTTATCACTCTATCCCGGCTGTTGTGGTGCTGTCTGAACCCAGAGCCTGACTACTTAACCAGTTCTTGGTTATTTAGCTCTGGCCTAGTTTCCTGTCCTTTCTACCTGATTAATGTGTAGATAGAACTGATTGATATGTCTAGTAAATCACTGCTTCTTTTCACAGGGAAAACAAGAAGCTTAGGAAATGTTCAGGTCACCTTTAATAATCTTTCTCCCTCTGAACCCAGTGGGGGTACAGGCCATGTCTGGTGGATTCACTACTGAGGGGTTTTTATTATACATTCTTGGACTAGAAGCAGACATGTCTAAAGGAAGAATAAACTATACAATTTTGGGGGCCCAAAATAAAATGAAAATATTGGACCCTTGTTCAAATATTATCAAGAATTTCAAAACATTTAACATCAGAGCATTGAACAGAACATGAAACCCTTCTAATTCAATAATTTCTTCATGGAATTGTTTTGGAGACTAAATGAGAGGAGCATTTCCCGTCCTCAAAGGGGTGTCTGGCAAAGAGTAACTGCTCAACAATCGTGGTGTGAGCTGTCACTGTCATTATTACAGGTGGATTGGAGAATGCAGGGAATCTCAGACGATGTGACCCTTTAATGTTTTTGAAATGCGTGGATGGCCATTTTCTCACGTGGTTTTCATTAACAGCTCCGAGAAGCAGGTAGGGCAGAGGCTTCTGGGTCCCAGAGCTAAAGAAATGGTAGCTCAGAGAGTGTGGTGGCTTTCCAGAGGCTACCCACCAGGAACTGTTGAAGTCGGATTGGAATCTGCAATGCCCCCACCCTGTGGTCTTTCCACCAAGTCCTCCTGGTTTCAGCTACTTCTGGCCCTAAAAGAACTGCCATGTGCACAAATTAATTATTTGGTATAGTTGGGACCCAACTATCAAGAAGATGTTAAGGGCTTACTTTGCATAGAGAGCCACATCAGAGACTCCCTACTCACCCCACCGAGTCACTTACTGCCCCATGACTCACATCATAATATAACTGTGTCTTCTGAACAAATGAGAGGCCACTCAAGAAGGGAGGACTGGGAGGACAGTCCAGTGGGTGAATAGCACACAGGGCTTGGGTCTGGCCAAGCAAGTCTCAATCTGGCTCTGCCACTTAATAGCTTGGGCAAGCACTTACTCCAGATTTTCTCAACTTGGACAATATTAGTATTTTGGGCTGGATCATTCTTTGTTGTGGGAAGATATCCTGTGAATTATAGGACGTTTAGCAGTAACCCTAGACTCTACCCACTACCCACTACCGTGGCACCACCCCCTCCAGCTGTGACAACAAAAAATATCTCCAGACTTTGCCAATTGTCCCTTGGGAAAGGAGAAAAAAGTGGTTTGACAAAATTGCTTCCAGTTGAGAGCCACTGACTTAACAGCTGTGAGCATCAATGACCCCACCTGTAATCTGGAGATAATGATAAAAATCCATGTTTCGTCATATCCTAAGGATTGAATGAAATTTATGCCACTGATGTGGCATAAAAACCAGCACACAGGTAGATGGGCGATCAATATTATATGCTGTTATTGTTGCAGTTCCTGCCAAAGAATGGAAATCTTTGCAAGAGCTCCAGAAGCTCCTTGAATTTGGAGTTGAAAATTCAATTCAGCAAATATTTACTGAAGACCCATTCCTACTGGAATTTTCCAGGCCCTGGGAATTAAAAAGTGAAGAAGATTTAGACTCCACCCTCAAGCGGCTCCCTACCCAGTGAGAAACTCACAGCCCAGACTCAGTTCATACCCTAGCTCTGCCACTTACAGGCGGGACTTAGGGACAGCTTGCTTCACTCTGCTGAGCCTCTGTTACCTCGTCTCTAAAATGAAGATCATCATAAAAATCCCTAAGAGATGGAGCTCTTAGCCATCAGCTACACCGTCTCCCGACAATACTTAATGTCTCCCGATCGCCCGTCCTCTTCTCCCCATGCTGCCTGCGGCGCAGAGAATGAGTCTGTGGCACTCTTCGACTGGAGTGAATGTTTACAGTCACCCAGGAGGTGATCTGGGGTCTGAGCCCTGAGATCTTGTGGATTTGGGCTCGTGGCCTTGGCAAAGTCACTTCATTTCTCTGTTCCATAAGTTGATTCGCCTATTCGATGGGGATAACAAAGTGCCTACTTGATAGGGCTCTTGTGAGGATAAAATGAGATCATTCATGTAAAACACCGCAGAAAGCCCAGCACAGAGAAAGCACTCAAGGCCCGGTCGCCATGGCAATGAAGCTGTTGCACAGGGAGAGAAAGATGCTTACCAAGAGGGGAGGAGGCGGCTGTGGCTCTCCGTGGCCTGGTCCAACAGCCTTTGGAGAGCTGGCACGGGAGACGGTGGGGCACAACCTGCGAAGCTTCCAGCACCAAAACCTCCTCTCCGCTCCCGCCCCTCCCTGGCCGATGGTAGCAGCATTTTTTGCAGGCTCTCACCAAACGATTCAAGCGGATTAAAATATGTATGTGTGTATATATGCGGACAAGAAAGAGGAAAAGTGTAACTTCTAGTCAGAGCCTAAATTTCCTGCCTCCAAAGCCCAGCTGGATAGCAGGAGTTCTAACAGAAAACAGCCGCGCAATTAGCTGGAGTTCTGTAGCTGTCTGCAGCAGGCTGCTTACGCTGATGTCTCGATAGGTGGTCTCCCAGTTCATCAGTTCATAAATAAGTAATTTGAAATGTGTTCCTGAGGGAAATTTTCCTCCTGCTCTCCCCAACAGACTGTACTCATCAGTTTTCCCATTCTCCAGGTAGCTGCCGTCCTCATTTATAATGGCCAGAGGAACTATGCTGTTCTAATTCCTGCTTCATTACATTGTCTAATGCGAGTTTTCACCAGCCTCACAACTCCACATTTCTTTATGTTGATAAGAAAAAAAAAACTTTGCATATATTATTTATTAGCACTTTGGAGGTAGCTTTGCTACAGGTTTAAATGGAATATTTTTACATACAAAGCAAGATGGGCAAGTGAGGTTTTGGCCAGAGGTTTGGAAATGTTGATCCGCTCTCCAATGACACGCTTGTGTGTGCTGGGCGGGTACACATGTGCAAACATGCAGCACACACTCCACACACACACATACACACACACACACACACACACACACACCACATACACACACGGCCGAACCCTCACCGCCTATTTTGCTTGTTTTACTTCGGTTCCTACCTTCGCCTTACATTTAGACTGGAATATATTTCCTACACATTTTGATGCATTGTTCCAACCCTATATTTTTCCACTCGAGAAAATGCACAACCAGATCAAAAGCACCTGGTGACTTAGGAATCCCCCACTGGCGAAGCTAATGGAGTCACTAATTTGCCTGGCCAATAAAACCAATGATTTCTATACTAAAAGCCTTTGAGTGAAGCCTCGGGGGCTTGCTCTGGGGTAATGGAGGGGGGCTAGTTTCCTCTTAGCCAATAACCTAATTATTTTTTTAAAGCACTAACTGTACCTTTCATTATAATAATGCATATAATTGATTTTGCTGATTATGACTTTCATGGCATCTATTAGTCACTGAGAACTATATTTACTTCTTTTTGTTGTTTTTATGATTGTTTAGCTTTGGGATCTCATAATAGGTAATTAATAAAATATGTTAATCTGAGAGTAATTTACCTAATGAGATCTCTAGAAATGCTTTTCTCTCCTGATAAAGGAATTCCTCCGAAGGCTTTTGTGGAAGGAAAATCTTTCCTGTGAAATCTTGGCACAATCTAAAACCTCAATTCAGGTTTATTTGTTTGTTTTCCTAGCCTCTGAACAGCCCGAG
>NW_012147190.1:55241-59706 GCF_000956105.1 Propithecus coquereli | reverse complement strand
ACAGATAATTCTTTGTTGGGGGTCAGGGAGTTACGCTGTGCACTGTACTCTGTTTAGCAGCATCCCTGCCTCCAACCACCAGGTGCCAATAGCAGTCTTCCCCTTCCAGTTTATAACAACCAAAATTGCTTTCAGATATTACCAAATATCCTTTGCGGGGCGGAATAGATGCAACAGGCATAATCGTCACCTCTGAGAACACGACCCATAGTAAAGACTCGATAAACACTAGCTAAGTATCACAATGATCTTACCTGAGAACCAACCAGCAGCATAGATGGGAAACCACTTGGGGAAAAAAGTGTAGGCTGCTCTATAGTGAATTCCTCCAACTCTTGTTATCATCACAGGGAATAATTCCAGACTTCAGTTTGAGTGAGTGTCTCCCACTGACATGCAGGAACTTCTCTGCAGACAAGGCCAAAGTCTCACTGGCAGGCAGGGAGCATTTGCCTGGGGCTAACCTGATTCCAGGTTGTGGATTATACACCAAGCTATGCAGGACCCATCTCACATCCAGCCCCCAGCTCAGACATCTGGAGAGAGGGGCCAAGCCAAAGCCAAAGGAGCCACCGATATGAAATAATATGTGTATGCGTATAGGGATGTACATATTTTATATATATTATATATGTAAAACACACACACAAGCCTCAGATATATAAGCAAGGAAAAACTATAGTAAACTCCTTGCTGATTGAGGAAAAGTAGAAAGTTATTGAAACCTAACCCCTAAAAATCAAAGTACGAAAATCAGTAAGGCCCAAGCAAACTTGCCCATTCTTTGACTTCTTTGACACACACTTCTCTCTGGAAATGCAAAACCAAGATGATTTTGTAACCCGGACTGTTTCAAGTTTAGATGGAGATTCATTTGGAGTGGTCTTATCTTTCACTTCTTGAGAAACAGTAACCTTTATACATTGAGTACAGGCCATGTGGAATGCCCTTTTTACATACAACATCTCATTTAGCAAACTAGAGTCTGACAATTTTAGCAATCGTTTGATTGCCTCACTCTTTTAGAAAAAGGAAACAGAAACCTGCATTTGTATGCATACATATTTGGAAAAAAAAACAAATCACATGTACTTAATACCACAGAAAACCACACAAACACAAGAATAACCAAAGACAATAGCCCAAATATGTGTTCATACAACCCTCTCATGCACTCACTCAAAAACAGGTACATGATGACATTTAAGGGCATGAAATGGATTTCCCAGTCAGCAGAAAAGGCAGATGCCTGAGCCACCAGTGAAACAGGGGCACCCACACTAAAAATTTTAAATAAAATTGCTCATTTGAAAATCATCAGAGTAGTTGTCGTGGGAAAAATAATTCTTTATCGCGTTTCCTCACACCTGTGTTACAATTTTGCATTGTCTTTATTTTCAATTATAGTTGATCTTGGAACAGTGAGGGGTTAGAGGCACCAACCTCCTTCCCCTGCACAGTTGAAAATCCACATATAACTTCTGACTCCCCAAAAACTTAACTACCAATAGCCTACTGTTGATCAGAAGCCTTACTGATAACATAAACAATCGATTAATACGTATTTTGTGTATGTGTTATATACTGTTTTCTTAAAATAAAATAAGCTAGAGAAAAGAAAATGTTATTAAGAAAATCATAAGGAAGAGAAAATATATTTACTACTCATTAAGTGGAAGTGGGTCATCATAAAGGTCTTCATCCTGCGTGGTCTTCATGTTGAGTAGGATGAGTTGGAGGAAGAGGAGGGGTGGTCTTGCTGTCTCAGGGGTGGCAGAGGCAGAAGAAAATCCACATATAAGTGGACCCATGCAGGTCAAACCTGTGTTGTTCAAGGGTCAACTGTACCTACATTGCGGGGTGGGGGAAGGTCACCATAATGTTTTGAGACATTCAGGTCTTTCAAATCTTAATTGAGCCCTGAGGCACACTCAGACATCTGTACGAAAATTATGAAATATGGAAACCCATGCCTGCTGATACTAATCCCCCTTAGCATGACACATGGCATGGCGGGCAGGGCTCCATTTTGGAAACAGGGGGACTGGATTCTAATCCTGGCTTTCCACTTACTCTCCATTAATATCTAGCTCAGATCTCAGTTTCCCAACTGTTAAAGGATTAAAAATAAAAACACTAGATAGTGGAATTGATATGACTTCCACCATTATTCACTTCAGCTTTGAGTCCCTATAAATCCCACCTCTTGCCCAAGGTCACCCACAGCTGGTGGCCAACAGAGACAGAACTAGAGGTAATTCCGCCTCCTAGTTCAAGGCCTTTTCCACAAAGTTGTGCCTGCACACAAAAGCCCGAGCCCCCTTCCTTCTCTCTCCTCCTCCACTCCTCATTGCTATGCAACTCCCCTCTCATCCTCTTTCAGCCCATCCGCAACCTCCTCCCCACCCCCCGACAGCTCACACTGCAGGTAGTGCAGGAAAAGATAGCAATGGGGAGAGACAGCCGGGCACATTGAAGGGGTTACTTTGCCCGGGGACCCCTTTATCTGAAGTTGTCCTCAAAAGCGGAAATGAGTTGATTTGCATTTTCCCACTGAAGCATGCAGAGTAGCCGAGGAATGTTTCTCGTTACCAAGTACCGTCTTCTCTGGTTTGCCCCGAGGCCTTCTCTGGGGCTGGAGCAGCTCTGAAAACACCTGTACGCTGCCCATTTAAATACATGCTTCAGACGAATCTTTTTGGGGTTTCAAAAGGGAAAGACTAATGCTCTCGCTCCCCAGCATACATTATCCTTCACGTGAATGCTGAAGGCAGAAATTAACTCTCTCTAGGCTGGTTTATTTTTAGTCTGTTTATCCATGAAATGCCTGCATTCCATGTTAATGGGCCATCGGTTAACTGATTTGTCATTCATTCATTCATTCTCTCACTCATTCATTCAGCAAGTATTTACTGAGCATCTGCTCTGTGCAAAAGCACTGTGTTGGCCCCATATACCCTACAGAGACAACTCCGACAAGGATGCTGCTCTCAAACCACTGACAGCCTAGCTCAGGACATAATGGATCCTCACGGACCCAAATGTACCCAGATGTTACCTGGGGACCTCATTGCACCTCAGGAATCGTCTGGGACCATGTCATGGCTTGTTTGAATCCACAGTCCTCCCCATGACATCTGCACCTGCCTTCTGGCCTTCTTTCTCTCTGCCATGCCTGAGCCTGCTGCCTTGAGTGGGCCTCAGCGCCTCTCAACTTTGCTGACTTTGCTCACCTTTCTGAAGGACTGAGGAGAGCAGAAGGGGTCGCAGCCCATGCCACAGAGTCTTCGGCCATCTCGGCAGCTCTCCACCTCACTCTCCACTGGCTCCCAGAGTCTGGGCTCTGCAAGAGGTCTCAGGCCTCACCATGCACATTCTTCTGCAAAGTGTAAGCCTGCCCTCACCCTCCTTTCTCACAGTGAGCGCTTCCAACAGACCAGTGTCCTTCCCTGGTACCCCAGAAATCGGGGGAATAGAATGTGCTCCCTCCGTTTACTCAAATAACTATAGTTAGAGTGGAAAAGTGATAGTAAGAATTTTCATGGCCGCAGGCAGGCAATTAATAAAAATACTGAAGGAGCATATTTGTTGAAGAGGGTTGGAGAAAGACTATGATGGATCAGGGCAGGCACAGCTGGTCCTCCAAAGGCGTGTCTTGGCACACGAGCAGGCTGTATCTCCCATCACCTAGACCCTGCTCACCCTCCTCTACATATGCCCCGTATCCTCTTTTCTCCTTCTGGGCACCTGCCCAGCTCTTTGTGAAAAACCAGGAAATGAAGGGATTTTGAAGATCTCAACACAGGACTCCGGAATCATAAAATTCTGAAGGGTTCAAGCAGGAAGAAATTTTGGAACTCATCTACCCCAATTCTTTTGTTTCCTAAAGGAGCAAACAGTTCCAAGGCTGCGCAGCATATGAGTGGGCCATATGCACTGAACACTCTTTCCTCTATGGCAGGGGAATCCAGACCACTGATGTGTTTTATTTGGCTTGTAGAGTGGATTTTTTTTTTCTTAATTTGAATGAATGATCAACATTTTAAAATCAAGAAACTTCATATCATAATCCAGAAAAAGCAAAGATGTGCCAACACTGGGCTCGCATCCCTGCCGGCAGCAGCGGGCTGGAGTTGGGTAGCTGTGGTCCCCTGTTTGCACAGTCCCCTTCAGTCCCTGCCATCACGCCCAGCCTGCTTCATCCTCTCCATCACAGTCATGACCTGTATAGCCTTTACACTGTAACGCTTGCTCTACAGCCTGCTTCCTGCTTCCTGCTCCCAGCCTAGAAAGAAAAAACTATTTATTAATAGCATGACTAGCTTCAGGCAGCTCTGGATGGGATGGGATTCTAGAAGGTCCAAGAACTTCAGAAATTCCTCTTCCCTTCCCACCAAACACTGATAATAATAGTAATAAACAGCAGGCAAACAAATAAAAACAAAAAGCCTTTCCCATTGTCTAG
>NW_012147190.1:50753-54001 GCF_000956105.1 Propithecus coquereli | reverse complement strand
CAAGACTTGTAAAGAGAGAAACAACTGGAAGTTGATTCATCCTTTTGCTGATACTGGGAGACCCACCATGAATTCCTCCCCTGAGAGAGGACCCTTTGGCTGGCGCTAGAAAACGGGAGGAGGAGACTGCCTCAAATAAGAGGAAAGGACAGAGCAAATCTGGGCGATATAATTCTCCTCCTGGCCGGAACATGAGCAGATAGGGCCTGACAGATGTAGTCTTTATCATGGAATAAAACAGGCTCACAGCGGTGTGCCGCACACATGAATGTCACATTTTATGAATTGCCATATTGCCTCGCTACATGCTGCAGTGAGCAGAGCTGGGTAGACCGAGGGGTTGAGAGACAACGCGGCCTCCCTCCCCCGGCGCCCCCTCCACTCCAGGCACCGGCGTTGGTTTTCTGCCTGCATCCTCAGAGAGGAAGAAACAGAGGCCGTGGATGCACCTGTGTGTATGGGCCAAGCGCTCAGCTGTGACGCGTGGAGAAGTTAAAAATAGCACTGTGGCTGGTCAGATTTCAACTGTCCTGGGACCCAGTGTGGTTACAGAGCAGAAGGGGCTGCAGGGGGAGGGAGGAGGAAGAGGGATTCAGAGAAAGCATGCATAATCGCAATGCTTAGCCTATCATGCAGACAGCCACAGGCAGAAACAAGGGCTCCGCACTCCTTCCAGCAGTATAAACCAAGTCCAGGATGCGGATTCTGTGCCCAGCAAGCCCTGTAATGGGAACGTGAGCTCATCCAAGAACCCTGGGTGAGGAAAGCCAGGAAGGTCCATTCTCAGACTCAGTCCATAGACGAGCATTGCATGAGGATTAGCTCTTGTCTCAACACTGTGAAAGAAATGGTACCCACGATCCCCAAAGACTTACCTTCTAAGTGAAGAGCAAGTCTCACTGGTTGTCTTTACTTCATACCCCAATGAGACCTCTCGCCTCACTCATGGGATTCAGGCATGAACGGAGAATTCTGAGCAAGAGGCAGAGTTGGGAAAAGATCAGTTGGGGCTCCTCCTCTCCCTCAGGTTATTGGGCTGGGCCTGAGTCAGCTATAGCTGGGACCAATGACACCTGTTAATTTGCACTCTTTCCTATGATGTGATGCCACGTCATCCAAGTTAGACACGGTTACCTCTAAGGTGTGCCACGATCCTCACAGTTGTGGAAAAATCATGACACATCTTCCCAAACCAATTTTTCTTCTGGTGCCTGAAAGTGGGTAGGGAGATTTATTTTTCCTCTTAGGAAGAAAGCACAAATGTAGATTAGAATATTCAAACAGATTCTTACCATAAAAAGTTAGTATTCAACCAAGTTACAGGCTTTCTTGGACTATTTTGAGCTTCAGCCCTAATGCCTCCCTGGAAATGAATTCACTCCCTCTGTTATTAGGGATGCTTCGGTGAAAAGAGTTTATGCATGTGGTGGGCTAAACAGTGACCCCCAAAGATATCCATATCCTAATCCCCAGAACCTGTGAATCTTACCTTATATGGCAAAAGGCACTTTGCAGGTGTGATTAAAAATTTTGAGATGGGGAGATACCCTGGATTATCTAGGTAGGCTGGATGTGTAATCACAAGTATCCTTATAAGGGGAATACACATGAAGATTTGACTACAGAGAGGAGAAGGTGACACAAAGATGGGGCAGAGAATGAAGTGACACAACTTGAGGATGGAAGAATGAACCGCAAGCGAAGAAATCCATATGGCCACTAGAAGCTGAAAAGGGCAAGGAAACAAGTTTTATCCCTAGAACCTAAGAAGAAACCCTGCTAATGCCTAGATTTTAGCAAGCCCAGAGAAACCCACTTTGGACTTCTAACCTCCAGAACTGTAAGAGAATAAGTCTGCATTGTTGTAAGCCACTAAATTTGTGGCAATTCATTACAGCAGCAACAGGAAACTAATATACTTCAGAAATAAGAGTCCAAGTCACTGGGATCAGTAACTTCACACTATTATCGTGAATGATTTTACTTTGAACCACAAAGAACATAGGATGTTTAAGGATAATTATTTTACCTCCTTTCCATTAAAAATTATTCCATTAACCCACAAAATATGTTTTGCTCAGACTGACTTCCATGGATTTGCTCATATCAAACCCCCTGCCTAGAAAGCTATCCTCATCCTCACTACCTTAAGTTTCATGGCAAAACAAATAAATGAAATCTCCCTAAATTGAGATACTTGATGAAAGTTATGTTTTCTGTTTCTAATAAGTTTTAGTAATTAGAAAATGCAAAAGAAGGATGTCTAATCCCATAAAAGTAGGAAGTTCTTACCTCCAGTGCCCATCTTAGGTTCTCAGACAGTATGATCTGACGGGCACCAAAATGTCTTTGACCGGTCTGCTGTTGTACTGTAAATGCATGCTTTTCATTGGGGATTTTAGTTAGCTTCTGCAGAGCCCATTAATAAAATGAAAATAATATTTTTTAAAAAACCATTGTCAGTCACTACCTCAAATTATAAATCAGTTTTAAAATAGCCACATGTTTGTCCAGACCTTTGATGAATTATCAAAGAAGGCAAACAGTTGGGACTTACATTAAAAACAGTTAACTGGAAGACAGGCAAAGAGGATCTAATACACCACTAATAGGAGACACTGAAGAATAAAACAAGAGAGCAGAGGACCCTCAGACTAACAGAGAAAATATCAAAAACTATAGTGCAAAACAGTTTTTCTGATACTAAAACATGATTTGAACTATATGTTGAAAAGACATACCATGTACCTGAGAATATTGACCCAGAATGACCAAAACCAAGACATATCATAGAAAAATTGTTGTATTTAAAAGAAAAAGAAAAAATTCTTTGGACATTTAGACAAAAGGAGCATATATCTTATAAGGGAAATTAAATTAAATTATCCTCAGACTTTTTTGACAGCAAGGCTTTATGCCAGAAGAAATTAGAGTAATATATTAAAGATATTCAAAGAGAAAAAATGTGAACTAAGGATTTTATATCCAGAAGATCACACACTGTTAATAGCATGCAAAGTCTCAGAGAATATTGTTCCCACAATCCCTTCCTAAGGAATCTACTAAAGAACAAGTTTTAGATAGGTATTGCTGGTGAATATTAAATATGTAGTTACTTTTAGATAAAAAACTGAGGGTTAAAAGGAAGGGACTCTGGCATATAATGGTAATGGCTATATATAATTTAAAATGCAAATATAGTACAACTATGAAAAATGTGGAGATTATTAGCATATGCAAAAAATGTT
>NW_012147190.1:49819-50703 GCF_000956105.1 Propithecus coquereli | reverse complement strand
CAGAAATTCCTCTTCCCTTCCCACCAAACACTGATAATAATAGTAATAAACAGCAGGCAAACAAATAAAAACAAAAAGCCTTTCCCATTGTCTAGGACTGCCTGAAATCCACTGCATCTTGGGGGAGTATTGTGGTCCACTAACATCTTATATTTGGGAGAGAAGTGAACATACCTTTATCTACTTTGACATTTTAACGGAGGGTCATTCCTGATGGTGAGAACGCTCAGATCCTCTGCACACATGCACACATGTGTGCACACACACACACACAACAAAACACAACACACATTCCCCTCTCTCACTCCCTCTCTCTCTCACTCTCAAAATCAGCCACATACCCAACTTTATCAAAATCTAATTCAATAAGCAAAAAAAATTTCTCATTAAAGAAGAATTTTTATACAATGAAAATATAGAGCGAATATACCTCTTTGAAGACAAAAAGGTGACTCCTCTAGCGAGTCAGAGAGAGCGTGAACCAAAGGAACAGACTCCAAGAGTACAAGATACTGAGTTCTGCTTATGTGGATGTGTAGACACCGAGAGGCAGAGGTGTATGAACATAAAGCAGAGGAAAAGAGAGAAAAACTGTCATGTTAGCAAGGATTGCTTTATTGTGCTATCAAGGTCACAGTTGGGTAAATACCAAAATGCTACGTCAAAATTTTAACAAATATTCTTCCTTTCTCTTGTTCCCATCATGAGTTCCAGGAAACAGAGAGAAAATGTAATAAAACATATTTCTTCTTAAATGGCATATAGTTGGCTTCTGTGTGGACACTGTTTTCTGGCATCATTTTAATTAGGTAAGGCGAGAAAGTTTCCAATGTTCCCTCCCCTTCCCTGTGTCCTAAATGAGGGTTTCACAGAGAACTGGCAAC
>NW_012147190.1:3459-40739 GCF_000956105.1 Propithecus coquereli | reverse complement strand
ATTAAAATTTTACTATTTTTCAACCCTCCAATGAATTAATGAATGTAGATATTGAGCATCTACCTCAGCTAATAACATAAAAGAACACAAACCAAACATTTTACGCTCTTGATGAAAGACACAGGACCTAATACCATTTATAATCTCATTAAGGGATGGTGATTCTGCTCTCAATTTGCAGAAAATACAGAAGAGAGAGGAAAGTGTTGAACTGCGCCATGAATGAGCAGTCGAAAATCCAGACTGGAGGGAGCCTGACAAGTCAAATGACCCAGGATTGTCAACAGATAAATTATAAGAAAAAAGAGGTGGAAGGGGAAACCATAAACTAAAAGAAACCTAAAAGTCATATCAAGTTAAATATATATAGCCAACACTAAACTCTAGGGTTTAGGGGTGCACACATGAGTGATAAAGCCATAAATAAAGGCAAGGAAGTGATTACTATAAAAGTCAGGATAGTGATTACTTTTTTAGAGAGGGAGGGATTGTGTTGGGCTGGGTCATGTGGAAGGGTTACACAGTTAGCCAGCAATTCTATTTCTTGATTTGGGTGGTAGTTATAATGATATTCACCGTATAACAATTCACTAAGCTAAATATTTGTTTGGTTTGGTTTTCTGTATCTGTGTTCAATTTTACAATACAAATTTTTTTTTGAAAAAGTTAACTGTAATGGTTACTCGCTTGTTCTCAATCTTCAGGTTAACTATTTGGTCTTGATGAATAAGAAGCCCTCCCCAAAATAAAAGCTAAGCCTCCTTTGATTTTTGAAAAAAATAGAACATAATAACTAGTGCTCAGTCATGACCACATAACTAAGCACAGAGTAGATCTCATTAAACTCCTGTTGAATGAATCTATGAATTAGTTGATAGACAATGCAAATACTCTATATTCTAAGTCATTCTGAATACTTCTACTAGATGCCTTTTCCTGGCTAGAAAAATCTTCCTTAAACTAAGCACAGAGTAGATCTCATCAAACTCCTGTTGAATGAATCTATGAATTAGTTGATAGATAATGCAAATACTCTATATTCTAAGTCATTCTGAATACTTCTACTAGATGCCTTTTCCTGGCTAGAAAAATCTTCCTTAAACCAGCTTCAACCAACCTTTCCAATCTTACCAAGGCTACTTTCTCAAACACTCCACTCCAGCCAAACAGGTCTACTTTAAGTTTTCTATTTCCTATCATAATCCATTCCCTCATCCCCATGCCTTCTCTGATAGGCTTTCCCTTTCTTTCTACCCATCCTTTAAGGCCTGGCTCTATTCTCATTTCTGCTCCAAAGTCAGTCTCTATTATTCTGCCACTTTATGCTTTCTCTTTCCTTTGAACTTCAACGACATTTATTATCACTATTGAAAACTTACTTCTTGTATGCACTTGTATTGTGAGAGAACTTTTTATCTTTATTTGTTTTGGATCTGCAAATATACTCTATATTTTTTAAGTCTAAAGCTGTGACTGACAGTTTTTCTGAAATCATTATAGAAAACCTACCATGACATTTTTGTGCATAGGAGGATGGATGGATAGATAGAAGAACAGGCCAAATTATCATATATTTGGGAGTATTCAAGGGGGTGCTGATAGACAAAAAACATACAAATTTATATTCAATGGGGGTAGAATTATGGGTTCCCACTTTGATTCTGGTAAAGTCATTGCAAAGGGGTCTCTGATCAACTATGGGCAGTTCCAGCTGAGCATCTGGAAGTTGAGATGTTAAAATGAAGAAAGACATTCAGTGAATGGAAGAATATTACTAATAAACTTCCTTTCACTCATGGCTTTGTCCATATCTCAACCTATCAGCAGAGCACACACTTAAATTTTGAAACTTCAGCAAAAATTTCAAGAGTTCTGCTCTATATACTTTCAAAAAAAACTTTGCACAAAATCACTTAGGGCAAATTTGAGGCTGGAAAGGACTAGTCGGGTGAAAGTTCTTTCCGACCCAGTATCTAGGTACAAGCAATTACTATGAAAAATCTGAGGCACTATCTCTCAGTTACAAAGGAGACATCTGCATAAAGCCAAAGAAATGTGTCAACCGTCCCAGAGGGCTCTGGGCTGAGAGAAACTCCAATGCTGATCAGAGCACCGGGCTAGCCGATTGGCACCATGTTCTGGGTCCCTCCTCCAGCTAACTGCAGGCCTGCCCTTCTTTTGAAGGAACGGCTCCAGGGAGAAGTCTGCAAGGACCAGACAGATTGGAAAGAATAAATGAAATGGAGTTGGTGAGCTGAACTGTCACCAAACTGTCACAAAATAAATAAGCGGTATTAAAGATGGAAACAGTGGGAACCTCCAGAGCCAGCAAACTTCTTGTCCCTCATGCTCAGGAATCTCTCCTCCAGGAAGGCTGAGAAAGAAGAGAAAGGCTCTACCATGGACTGGATACCTCCTGCGTCATGGGAACTGCTCTAGCTGCTTTCACACATGCACATCATTTAATCCCGCCCCCTCAACTTGAAGAAAGAGTTATCATCCCCATTTTACTGATGACACAAAGCAAGATTCAGAGAGATTAAGTGATGTGGTGAAGTCCACATACCTAGTCAATATCAGAGCCAGGATTCAAACCCATGGTTGTTTTCCTCCAAAGCTCTCCCCACCATACCACTAGTGGAAACAGAATCATCGCATGTTTTAGCTGAAAGATCATCTCAACATCATCGTCATCATCATCTCCATTTCACAGGTGAAGAAATTGAGTCCAGAAAGGAGAAGTAATTTGCCCAAGGTCACACAGTCATTTTGGGACAAGTCCTCAGCTGTGGCCCAGGCCTTCTGGTTTCCAGATAGGCACTCTCATCACTTGTATCCATCAAGGTCTGCGAGGAAGTCACACTCAAATGGGGGCATTACCGGAGAATTTAATGAAGGGACTGTTCAGATGGGAAGGCCTATTGAAAGGAGGCAGCAAAGGATGGTGAGGTGTCCCAGGTACAGCACCATCAGGGGTCCATGGCCACCCCTATGCCCAAAGGGACAAAGTCAGGGCCCTGAACCCAGAGAAAACTCTAGCTGAGGCTGTAGCAATAGCTGCGGGAGAGCCTTGAACTTGGGTAGAGAAAGCCACTGCCAGCCTACAGCCTGGCAGGGAGAAGAGAACTGAGTGAATAAATGCCCTGTCCTCTCTCTGTCCTTGTGCCCACTGGTCTCCTACTGATGCCTTCCATCAGCTGAACCCTACAGAAAGCCAGAAGGTGAGGGATTCCCATGATGCAGTTTCTAGAAGCCCATAGCAAGATGTAGAAAGGAGGAGAGGATGACTAGGAAGGTCAGGGAAGACTTTGGGCTCACTGCTACCCAGGGATGCTCCTCTGAACCTCAGTCCTCAGAAAGAGTCCTGCCTCAGTAGGTCAAAGTCAACAAAAACAACAGAATTCTCACATCCCAGTCAATGTGGGGCCAAGAAAGCTTTGTTTTAGGAAATAAACGCTTCTCACAGCACAGAGCTAGACTTCTCACTGCCCAGTGCTAGAGCGTTATCCTAAACCGGTCAACCTATCCGTGATGAAAGCAGACAGAAGCCCGGCTCCAATCACCTCAGCTTCAAAGACATCGCTTAGGGATTCGTCTGCTTTGGAACCCAGGTCAACGCTGGTGTTGGAGGTGAGAGTCGGGGATGTTTCAGGTGAATGTGTGTATTTGAGAATTATACACAGAAGTAGGAAGAGAGGGGGAGAGAGAGTGTGTGTGTACAAGAGCATATTTGCTATTTACCAATTCTTAAAAGTAAAGGCCACTTTTTAAAGACAATCCCTACACAAAGGCGGTTCAGGCATCCTGGTAAGCACATCCCTCTTATCTATGTCCTTGGCATGGCTTTGGTCCCACGTCTCTCCCTACACATGCGCGCACACATACGCACACACATGCACGCGTACACACGTGTTCGCGTTCGCAAGCACAGGCACACACGCACATGCGCACACGTGCACGCACACAAACGCATGCGCACACCTGACCCCTCTGCTCCCAGGCCCACCCCGCCTTCGGTGCCTGCCTGAAGTTTCCACCTCAACTTCCACTCTAGCCTACTCCCCTCACTGATTTGGTCGTATTTCCTATTTAGTTTAAATCAACAGTCTGATTTTATCAACAATAATGCTTTATGGAGGTTTATTTCTTCAAACAGACTGTGCTCCTCTTTGCTATAAAGTTAATTTTATGTTCTTTGTTCACTCTCCTAATCTGCAAATTACATCCTTCTGTTCCCTGATTACTTACTATTGGAAAAACAGCCCTTTTTTGCTTCCAGTTTGAATATGCTGGGCCTTATCTTGATGACCCTAATCTCTCTCCCCCCACCGGCCTCAGCCTCAGCCAGGCCAGCACCAGCGCAGACTCCGCCGCGGGCTGCAGCCCCGCGCCGCTCCTCCGCCCACCTTTCTTTTTTGCCTTTTTCCTTTTTTTTTTTAACAGTGTGGGAAGCGGTTCAGTTGCAGCTGGGAGGATTAGAAACTCTGGGACCCACTCCATGCTCTCAGAAAGTCCTGGTGGGAAGACAGAGAACTTCCGACACTAGGAGAAACAAGGACAAATCTTGGGAAGGTGGCGCAGGGCTGACACTGCAGGAAGAAAGACGCGACTCTTTTGTTGGGAAGAGCCCTGGGCGGGCAGGGACCTGCTGGGCATGGCGAGGGGGGATGGAATCAGTCCTTACAGGATGGGGTTTTTAAAGCGGCTGGGGAGAGATGACCTGGCTGTCAAAAATGTCAAAGAGAATTAAGCCGCTTTGTAACCGCCTAGAGGGAAAGGAGGAAGGGACATGAGGAAGAAGAAGGAAATTGACAAAATAATTGTGAAAAGAATCTAAGCAAGCCTCATCATGCTTTACAGATGAGGGCAGTGGGGTTCCGAGACCACGCCCCAAAGATCTAATAACAGCAACAGAGTGAGAATATTGGTGATGAGAATAATGGCAACTGGTATTTGCTTATGGTTATTTCCCGCACCAGTCCACCCTTTATTGTTGTTTGGCATGTGCCATGTTTATTTCCAGCTCTGGGCTTCTGGGTCCTCAATAACAATAAAAGCTCATGTTTATTGTTTGTTGTGTGCCAGACACTGTTTAAATGTTTTATATGTCTCATCACATTTAGTCCTTAACAAAAAAATTGTAGGAGGTAAGTATGAATGTTGTTTCCATTTTACAAGTGGGGAAACTGAGACCCACAGAGATTGATACCTTGATGGGTATCACAGGTAGCCAGGATTCAAACCAGGTCTGTCTGTCTCCTGACTCTACACTCAAAAAATATTTGCAGAGTGGACACGTGACTCTTAAATAGGTATATTATTCATGCAACCCTGGCTGCAGCATTGGTTCCATCACTCTGATTTTCTGGGGGACACTGCTCTCTGTCCAAAACCCCTCCAGGCTTCTCTGTTTCTGAGGCAGAGTCTTTTCCTGAGTCCCTAGGCCCGAGCAGGGGTGGGATAACTCTCTGTAAAGGGCCAGATAATAAATATTTTAGGCTTTGCAGACCACATACCATCTCTGTCACGTATTCTTCTTTGTTCCTGTTTTTGGCTTATTTCAACTCTTTAAAAATATAAAAATCATTCTTAGCTTGAGAGCTCCTTCTGACTCCTGTTCTTGGCCCCAAAACCTTGAAGTCATGTTTGAAATTTCCCTCTCCCACAACATACCTACCCATCCAATCATAAAGCTCTTTGTGTTTGGGATGTCTCTTGAAATATCTTTTAAATTTCCTTTGTCACCCCACATGCCTGTTCTGGGACCCCACTCTCTCATGCATGCTCTGGTCAGCAAAATGGTCTCCCCTCCTCCCCAGAGCAGCCCACCTGTCACTGCTGGATTTATTCTCCCAAATGATGCCTTGCACAGATGATTTCCTTGCTAAAATATCTTCAAGTCTAAGCTCCTTACTCTGCATTGAAGGATTGATCCCCTGGAACACACACACAGAGTTATCTGATCCTTAATAATCAGAGGTAGAAGGACAGCTAACATTTAGTGAGCATTAATATGAGCTGGCCACTCTGATAACACCTGGGGCATCTCATTTAAGTCTCACCAGGACCCTATGAGATAGGTAGGTATCATTATGACCCCAGCTTTACAGATGTGTGGCCGAGGCCCAGAGAGATGAAGTGACATGAGCTAGTTTACACAGTAAAGTGGTAAAACTCGGAACCGAATAGTGGCTGTCAGAGTCCAGGGGCCCTTCCCTAAACCTCATCCTCCATTGCCTTTAACCAAGTCTACCCCTCTCTCCTCCCAGAATATCTACCGCATTCCCACCAAGAAACATCCTCAAAGGGACCACATCTCAACTCTTGTCCTGGACGAAAAGTTGATGCCTTGGGACTCGAAGCACCATAAATGGAGCAGGGATAACCCTCTGTTCAGACATCAGGCCCCATCGGATTTCCCCGACGGCAGGCTGCCAGCCAACAAGAGGGCAGCTCAGAGCAGCTGCGTTGCAACACAGAAGACCGGGGCAAGCTACTAACGTGTGAACCCAGTCACTCCACAACTTGCTTAAAAACCACACTGTGTTTCCTGGACAATGGCTGCAGGCCAAAACACACACATTCCAGTTTTTATGACTCTAAGGTAAGCATTCTTTTAATGGCTCTTTCCCTGTTCCTTCACTCTCCTTGTGTTGTGTTTTGCTTGTTCCTTCTCCTCGCTTTTTTTTCCTTTCTTAGTTCAGCTCTGTTCTCTGCCTTTCTTGCTTCCAGGACCTCCTGCATCAAAGCTTCCTTGCCCCTATCTCCTGCCTGGCTTTTCTGCAACTTCCTCGTGGCAGAGGTGTTGCCATCCTTTCTGGTCAGACTGTCTCTAATTACTGGACTTCCTTCTGTCTTCCTGTTTGCCTGGCAGAGCCTCCCTCCCCTGCCTCTTCCATCCCTGGGCTGTAGCACAGCGGCTTAAGCCCCTCCAGCAGGTCTCCTTCCCACTCCCAGCCTTCCAGCCTCGCTGCTCTGCTCGGGCTTCCCCCGTTGCCCTCTCTTTTCTTTCTGGACACCTGGTCAGCCTCGTCTTGCTCTCGCTTCCCCACCCCCTTCACCCTTCACCTCTGCTCTTTGTCCCCTTGTCTCTTCTCTTTCCTCATCCCTCCCCCACCTCCTCTTGGGTCCCCTCCTGGTTTCCATCTCCCCACCCCCCCTTATCTTTGTTTTCCTTCCTTCTGGCTGCTGATGGAGTGGGAGTGTTGCAGCCTCCCTGATTTCACATGCAGACCAGGAGCCAGCCTGTCAGTCTAACAATAAAATTGCACGGAAAAGGAGGCTCTCGGTGCCTACATGCAGTTTGCCCCTGACTGGGGCTGAGCTGGAAGGATTCAGAGCAAAGCCACCGAGAGTCCCAGACATCCGGCTCTGCAGGCAGGAGGGAGAAAGAACTTACTGTTTCTTTTTCCCACTGATCTCACCTAAGTGAAGGCCAAAGACCAGGGCTGAGACATATCATTTGTTAAGTTGAAGCCTTGGGGTGGGACCTCCATGGCCATGCATGCTTCCTCCCCATGGTAAACACACACACACACACACACACACACACACATTTTTTTAGACACTTGTTTAGAGGATAAGGCCCCATAACCTATCAGATGTTGTGTAGAAAACTCCCACACTGCAAAATCAAAACTATAAAGGGAACAAGAACCCCCACCACAGGAGGAGATGTTGCTGCTGGGGAAAGAGCTGCCTTCCATCCCCTCTCCCTCCTGCCCATCAGTTCTTTTCAACTTTAGTTGTTCCTGTTTCCTTGACTGAGCCTCCATTCAAGCAGAGCTGGTGCCTTTCCTTAGAGGACAGCGCCATCTAGCAGGTGAAGTGCCAAACCCTTAGCCAAGAGCAGAGAAGAAAACCTCCAGCCCAGCTCCAGGCCTCCTGGCTCCCAGCTTCTCTGTTGAGCTCTCTGCCAGTCAAACCCCAGCAGGTCTGAAAGAGCAGTGTGGCCTTGCTGGAGATTTCGGTTCATTCCCAGCCACTCCTACCTCTCCAGCACCTGACTTAGTTTCCATTTGTGGCCTTAGTGCCTAGCAAAGGCCAGAAAGTTCTAGGTGAGCCAAGAGGCTGTGTCTGATGTTTGGAAGCACTAGGTGACTTTTCCAAAAGCAAAACAAAGTAGAATTTCCTGAAGCCATCTGGAGGGCGGCCCTCTCTGGAGGTATGTGACAGTCTTCACTCCTCTTTCCTTTTCCTATGATGTCTTCCTCCTCCCTTCTGTAAAGACTGTATTTCCGGTCACCTCTGTCAAGACCCTATCACCAAATACGGTCACATTCTGAGGCACTGGGGGCTTACAGCTTCAACATGGATTGTTTGGAAAGACATAATTCAGCCCATAACAGGTGGCAAATTGTTTTTATGTCCCTTGCAAACTCTGATCAATTGGTACTGGCTGCCCAGGCCCCCTGCCAAAAAAGTGAGAAGGATTCTAGGATGGAGTCCACACAGGGCAGGGGAGAGTGCTGGGAATGATCATGAGTGTCTGCCACTGGCATGGGAGTGCAGAGTGGCAGCGTGGTGGTCACAGGGCTGCCCTTGCTGAGGCGAGGTGAATGTACAACACAGACACTGCCTCTTGGAGCAAGGAACACGTATCACCACTGCATAGCTCAACATACCAAAAACATTCCAAGGCTACACTTCTGAAAGCAAGCCTAGGGCCATGATGTAGTCTTCTCCAGCCCTTCATTTTACAGCTGAGGCTAAGTGAGGTCCAAGGAAGCTATGTCTTGCCTAAGATCACTCAGATCCTTGGTAGCAACATCAAGACTAGACCCTGACTTCGTATCTCCTGATCGCTTGTCCTTTCCAAGACCTCAACTTGCCCCTGTTGACATCCAATAAAGACAGAAACTTCTATATGACCCAGGCACAATTCCCTAAGGCCCCCATCCCACAGACCTAAGAAGGAACTGTGTGAAGAGAGCTAAACTAAAAGCTAAAGGTCCTGATTGGACCCTGTGGCTGGCTCATAGTTGCTTAGATCACAACACACTAAAGGATTCTGAGGCTGCATGTAGGCCTCTCCAGAGAGAACATTGCCACCAATTAATGATGGCTGCCATTGCTCCAGGCACAGGATTTAGGAGTGGAAAGATGAATATGATATGTTTGCTGGGTTAGGTCATCTCTGAAGTCCCTTCCAGCCCTAAGACTTTGCAATGAGAGCCTTGAGCAGGAGTCTTCGGTTTCTTTCTTTTACTTAAACTGGAAAGCTAAGTTAAGGGACATGCTGTGACAATCCTGATGCCCAAACACAGTGAGGTGACCTGCTCTGTAAGGGATTTCCCTACAGGCCTCTTCTCTGCAGCCTCATGGCCCAGAAGCCCTGGCTCTCCATTGCATATGCATCCACAGTTCCAGGCCCATTGACATTATCTCTGATATTTCTCCACGTACATGTTCGCCCTGGACTCAGCTAGTGAGACTCTGGTGCTGGGTCCTGGCTGAAACTTGGCAGCTTCCGTTTACTTGACGCAAGCGACAGGCAAAAAGTGGTTACCAGAGAGTTATCCCTCGGCCATTGCAGGTGAGGGGGCATGCAAAGGTCAGCTGGCTCATGGGCCCTGGGAAAGGTTGACAGCAGGAGAAGAGGGACCATTTCTCAGAAACTTTCCAACATGCCACAGCCCTGTATGTGGCCGGCCATGGGGCAGCTCAGGGAGAGACATGTTTGAGAAGCTGGAGACATTTGCCTCTTAACTTCATGCAGAAGCAGAGAGCCTTATTCAGGGTTCTCCTCCAACTCAGCTTGCAACTCCCCAGGTCCCTTGCACCCATTCCTCTTGGCAGGCCAGCCTGGACCAGCCGCTAGGGAACATTTGCAGTAGCTATGTATCGCATGGAGGGAAAAAAGCTCCATGTGAATGGGTATGAGAGAATGGGAGGACTGGTTAAGAGCTCAGCTTGGACACGATCAGATCTAGGTTCAAATCGCAGGCCTGCCACTTTCTAGCCTTGTGACCTCAGACAAGTTACATAACTCCTCTAAACCTCAGTATTCCCATCAGAAAAGTGGGAAGAATAACAGTACTGACCTCATAGGGTTGTCTTAAGGATTAAATGCCTGTTATTAATATGATTAATTCAACAGACACTTAGGTGCACTGACTCTGAGCTGGTAACAAAGATATTGCTCTTTACTTCTCTAAGTGCATGGTCAATTAAAATTTAGGCACAGTATGATATCAAGTGCCAAATCAGATATTTGTCCAGAATACAAAGAAAAAAGAATTAATTTAACTTGGGGAGTAAGAGAAGTTACTTTACAGAGCCCATATAACATTGGAGCAGGACCCTGAAGAAGGAACAAGATTTTGTCACAAGTCCTCATCGAGGGATCAGCATACGCCCCAGAGGAGCAAAGCCTATTGCGGGACTCTGAATACAGGCTCTGCCTGGAGGTGGCAAAGTCCCTGGATGTATTCTCAGATGGAGCTCCTGCTTCCAGAAAGGAGCCCCCTAGGGGTCAGAAGATCTGATCTGACCCCAGTTTGCTGTGTCATCTCAGTCAAGTGTCCCTACTTCTCTGTGCCTTGGTTTCTTCAACTGTTCAATGAGACTGACTTCCTGAAAAGAGGTTCCATGAGGCTTGAGGTTTTAAGTGTGTAAAATCATTAGGAAATTAAAAGAGCTATTCAAACAAATAATAAAAACAGTAACAAATGTTTACTGAGCACTTACTACCTGCCAGGCTCTGTGTCAAGGGCTTACAAGCATTATCTCATCGTAACGACTATTGCTGTTGCCATGTTACAGATGAGGAGACTTACTGGGAAGAGCGGACACTTGCTCAAAGCAGTGCAACTAGCAGGTGGTAGAGCCCATGTTGCTGTAGAAGTGGGGGACAGGGTGGAGCCCACCTTCCCCACCCCTAGACGTGCTAGAGTCACTTTCTAATTGTCACAGGGCATAGCTAGATTAATTTCCTCATTGCTCAAGTGAGAAACTGAGGCTCCAAACAATATTGTACCCAGAACTGGATACAGGGTACAGGGACAGTGCTCTGTCCAGCTTGCCAACCACTAAAGAGGCAGAGGGTTGTGGGTCCCCCTGTCCTTTACTGGGGAGATTATAGCCATTGCACAGCACTCTTTCCTTGCCCAGTGGGTGCCAAGAAGAGCTCAATATGCAAACGCCAAGTTTCATTAGATCACACTCCAGGTCACTGCCTGGACCAGGGGCAGCTAGAGTATAGAACATGCACCTCCCTCCTGTTACAAAGTTCCTGGGGCCATCGCCTGGCCAGAGACCCCAGTGCCACAGGGCATCCCATTGGAGATCCCAAGTTTCCCAGGAAAATCTCCCTCATCCCCCTCAAGAAGTGCTGGCAGAACAGGGCTAAAGGAAAGAGGGTCCAGGGTCCAAGCACAGCGGGAGGGACCAGCCGTGAGAAGCTGAGTGGGAAGCTGCTGGGGCCCCAGAGCAGGCCGAGCGGGGACAATGAGGAGGATGCATTTGCAGTCTGGGGATAACTGAGGCCTCACAGCTAGACAGGGTTAGCTCAGGGCACCCAAGGAGTCTCATGCATTGAGAAAGCTGGGAAGTAGAAGCACCCAATGAAAGGGGTTGGCACCCATGCTGCCTGGACCTCAGGGAAAGCCTTGCTTACAATTTACTCTGCTTTTAAGGGAAGGAGGTGATGGGGTGTGGGTGTATAAAACAGGAGTACGGCAGGGTGATCTTGGGTGCTGCCTGTCCACCCGGGTCTGCCACAACTTCATCTCTTCTAGCCACCTGTCTAGCTTTCTTTTTCCTCCTTCTGTTTTTCTTCTTCCTCCTCTTCTCTTACTACTTCCAAATAACATTGATTGAGGACCACCTCCGTGCTGGGCACAGGGCATCATCTTATATAAGCTGCAGAACATCCCTGTGAGGTGGATAATATATGAAGATATAAGTGAGGAAAAAACTAAAGTTCAGAGAGGGTTAAATAAACTCCCCAAGGTCTCAGGTCTAATACATCATCCAAATCCAAGCTCTTGCTCTAAAGCGTATGACCGTCCCATTGCACCACCTTGCCCACAAGACCTTTCAGTAGAGAGGGAGCCCATCCAAGGACTGCCTACCAGAGACTGAGCTTGGGCTAAATTTCTTATTCTTCAGTGGGAGAAGTGACCAGCTGTGTCACAGTGAAAATCACTGAACGGAACTTTCTTCAAAACGGAGATGTTGTGAGAGTACCCAGTTATTCTCAGACAGGGATGGAATAAAGCCTTCTGCGTTTTAAGGTTTTGAGAGGGAAACAGCCCCACCCCAGAGGAGGGAGTCAGAGTTAGGAAAAAAGGATCAATGTTCTAGGCTGGTGAAGGGGTGGACACCGAAGCTGGGCAATGATGCTGGGCAATGATGCTTAACCAATGATGCTGGTGACAATGTCATCCTTAGGAAACAGACAGGGAGGTAAGGGTGAGCCAAGAGGGAGTAAGATCCTGGTGCGACCACGACAGGACTGAAGCCAAAGCCTCACCCAAGACTGTGGCAAGATGCCACTTTATCAGTTGCACAATGAGCCGTGAGAAACCACATCACTGGAATATTGACCACACTCCGAGTCTGCTCTCAGGGAGTGTTCGTTAAAGACTGACCACCCTTCGGACTAAGTAAGCTCCTGGGGTTTTGGATAATGCAAGGGATAGTGGAATAGTCTGGGCTTCCTTTAACAAGGCATGTGAGAATTTCAAGCAATTAAATAGAAAAATAAGAAAATGGCCGGGCGCAGTGGCTCATGTCTGTAATCCTAGCACTCTGGGAGGCCGAGGCGAGAGGATTGCTTGAGCTCAGGAGTTAAAGACGAGCCTTAGCAAGAGTGAGACTCTGTCTCCACTAAAAATAGAAAAAATTAGCCGGGCATGGTGGCGCATGCCTGTAGTCCCAGCTACTCGGGAGGCTAAGGCAGGAGGATCGCTTGAGCCCAGGAGTTTGAGATTGCTGTGAGCTGGGCTGACACCATGGCACTCTAGCCCAGGCAACAGAGTGAAACTACATCTCAAAAAAAAAAAAAAAAAAAAAAACAAAAAAAAGTAAAGACAGCCAGAAAACAAAGACAAAGCCAGGGAAAGAAGAGCTTCCATGAGAGCAGAGACAATGTCTGTCTTGTTTACCATAGTGTCCAGATAATTAGCACGGTGTCTGGCACATAGCAGCACAATAAATGCTTGTGGAATAAAGAAATGATCCAACCCAGGAAGGTTCCTGAATGCAGAGTAAGTGTCAGATCCACTTTTGTAGCCTCAGAGTTCCCACGACAATAGGCCTTCAACCAACCTGGGCACCCACTCAAAATGATAAACTATTGCTCAGCCCCTCTGGCATGGACACCTCAACCAGCCCCACCCTCCATGCCCAGCCAGACAAGAAAACTTCTCTGAGCTCCAGAGTCCCCACTGTGCAAGGACAACGTCTTTGCTTGGTGAGGGTTTCAGGTGCTGAATGGGATATCTGACACAATGGCTTTTTTGGCCACTGAGAGTCTTGAGAATTTATGCTTCCCTTCCTTGCTGCTCAAGGAGATGGAGTGGTTTGTTTAGTGAAGTAAATGATAGTGTTAATAAAAGAATAATAATCTGATATATAATTTGCAAATTAAACTGTCCTGTACATTTTCATACTCATGAGCTCTTCTAATCCTCACAAGTCATTCGGTGAGATAGACATTATCCTCACTTTAGAGATCAGAAAGTGAAGGCTCAGAGAGGCCAAGTAGCTGGCCCAAGTCACACTGTCTGTCAAAGGCTGGAACTAGCACCTGGAATTCTGTCGGTTTCTCTAGCGTTCTTTCTGCTGACCTCAGGCTGCCATCTAAGCAATTACTGGATCACGTATTAAATGTCTCCTATAGGCAGACGTCAGCACACTCTGAGTTTGGCCTATCTGGGCCATGCCTCAGAGTCCGTCTGCATCAAGCTAGAAAAGTGGATTTGCTCAGCAAATATCACCTGCCATAGGCTTCCAGCTGCCCAGGGCCAGGCTAAATCTGGCTGAGGACTGCCACTGGGACTTTCTTAGGTCAACAATGAGCAACACAGTGGCCCCAAATGGCCCACCCCTCCTCCCTCACTGGGTGCTGACCACAGGGACTTCTCAACCACACCTTTTGTCTCCCAAGAGGGGGCTAGGTGTGTTCTCATCCCTGGGCTGGAGGGCGTGACAGAGGGGAGGGTTTGGCCCATCAGGTCCACAGTAAACAGTTTAAATGACTAAAGGAAAGAAAGTAAGACCAGAAAGTGAGGTGAAAGAACCTCTTGAAATAGGAGCCTCTCCTCAAAGAAAAGAAGTCAGTGGGAGGGACTCTGGGTGGTCTTTAAGCACATAGAGGGACATGCTGCTATGGACAATTTAGACTCATTTTTTTCCACCTGTATCAGCAGAAAGATAAGAGCTCCCACTGTAACAGGCAAATTTCTGGTTAAATGTGAATAAGGACACCCCAATGGCACGAGTGAATGAGGCTGTGGAATGTCCACCCCTGGAGAGCTTCAGAGTAGGATTTGCAACTCATAGACTCAAACTAGTTAGGGGCAAATAATCTTGCATCACAACAGAGGGGTAGACCAGATGACCCCTACACGGGCCTACCTTTTTCATTTGAAATTATATTGCTACTTTGAATCATAACAATGTGTTACACCTGTATAGACTTCACCGTTTTCAAAGCACTTTTATGGAGATTTGGATCACTTCCGAAAATTCTGGAAAGTAGTTTGGGAAGAAATTACCATCTCTAGTTTAGAACTCACAGACAGGAAGAGACCAAGGCGAGACTTGAACCGCCGTCTCGGGACTCTCACAGGGCCATGTCTTTCCCACCAGCTGTGGAGAACCACGCATCTTACCAGCCAGGATCTCAACCCTCAGCAGCTCCATTTCCAAGGTCTGAATCCTTGCGCCAGCCATTGGGACTTCTGAGAAAGAACAGGGAAGCCCATACGCAGACACTCAGGCCACAGCGGCCAAGGGTGAGAAATCACAGTGACACCCTTATCTAGCCGGAGCTGCCTGCAGATAAGGGGAGGATAGTGCACGTCACAGCACTTCCTGGGTTTGTGTGCAGACAGCCATCCCCTTTAGTCCTGTTAGAAACGACTCCAGTCATGAAACGCTCCTCTCTTCCTGCCTCTCGTCTTTTCTCTGTTCTTTGCCCTGTCCCCGCGCCCCTTCCTTATCTCGCTGCTCCCTCTCCCCAGGCATGCCAGGCCTCGCCTCTCACCTCTCACTGACAGGACAAAGAAGCTGTTCGCTGTCATGGCAGATGCTGAGAAAAGACCCCTGCCCCAGAAGATCTCCCACCCCCAAAGGCTAAAGTGCCCCAAATGAAGGGCAGTCTCACATCCTGTATTGTCTCATTCGATCTCTGCAGACTTGGTGGGAATTATGTTATCAGAGTGCCTTTCCCTGCACCAGGTGTGGATTAGTGATTTATCCAGATAGCAATTGTGCTAGGCACAGGGACACACAGCCCCCGGCCTCACGGTGGCCTCACGGCACTCACGGTCTGTCTGCTGCAGAGCTCCTCTGACCCTGTAACAGGAGTGCCGTGATCCCGAGCCCCTCAGCCCTCTGGGAAGCTAGGTGGCAGGCTCTAGCACACCCTACCTCCCTGCCATGAGGTTCTCAATTGTCATTTTCTCTGAGTGCGGCACCATAAGAAAGGTTGGGCACTGGTCTAGCTGACCAACATCAGGCAAATCCAAAGCTCCTGGAGAGAGATGAGGGGAAGGCACTAGAAGGGAAAGAAACCCCCAAAACAGAGAATTGGAGTCCTGAAGACAAATGCTACTTCACAAAACGCCTGGGATTTAGCCCACTGCCTCATCCCCACTGCCACCCGCTGTGCACACACACACCACCTGCCACAGCCCAACCCAAGAATTCCCATGGACTGGCTTTTAACAGCAATTGAAGTGGGGACCTGAGACCATCTGAGCACCTACTGCTTTAATTTCTAAGCCAGCTGTTTCAATTTTGTCCTGGTGTTTCTGAGATCTGAGAGATAAAGTAGCCCAAGACCATGCCGTAAGCAAAAACAGAGTGGGTGAGAAGTCGGACCAGGCACAGGAGCATCTGGATTCGGAGTCTGGCCTGCTGCCTGCTAAACCCGTGACCATAGCTCATTACTTAACCTGCCTACTTTCCTTTATCCACTGTTAGAATACACTGGCTGTTTTAATAGCCCCTACATTGCTGCAGTCTACTGAAGATTAAATGAGATAATACGAGGAGATGTTTATTGCTTGGCACATAATAAGTACTCAGTACATTTTAATAATATTAGTAGCCGAGTCTGAAGCCCTCGACTTTGGATTTGCAGTACAGTTCTGTTTCTGTTTTTGTTTTTCCTACCAAACTATACCCTCCGTGTCATGGAGAAGAGGTTGAGATATTTATGACCCCGTTCCTGATTTGGGGAAAAGAATAACCCTTTGAAATGTCACAAGAAGTGCAATTGCTCCTTGCTGCAGATTCAGATCATCAGAGTTGTGACATCTCCCCACTTCAAGGCCTGTGCCCTGTTGGCACACAGCAGACCCAAAACCTGACATCTCCCCACCCTTCCTCAATGCCAGCCTCTTGAATTAAATGACGAAAGGATCCTCTTTTCAAATGCAACTTTGATATCAGAGTAGCCAAAAAGATACAGTACTCTGGTCTTAGTGACACAGTTCTTATCTTGCTAGTGATTCTTGCAAAGAAAGATATGAAAGTCCCATTTTTCCACAGAAGGGCTTGAGTCGAATTGAAGATAGTGCAGTTCAGGGGAGACTTGCTATATTATATCTGAAATCACTAGACATTTGAAAGCAGAAATGTCTTTCTCCTTTGAGTATTGCATCCTAACTGCCATCCAGAGATGATTTATATGTGCTCATCCTTATTACAGACTACACATAATAAAGGCATGATAGAAATCATATCTGCATAGATTCAGGCAGCTCTGGGAGAGAGGCTGCCAGTTTTGTTTGACAAGACACTCAATCAAGCAAAAAGGTTTAAAATATTCCGGGAGGATCTCGCTGCCAGCTCAAGACTGTATATTTTTATCCAGATAACAGAAATCCTAATTGAGCACAACATTAGTACTCATTTTTCCTAACTCCTTCTTGCAATAAGAAGCATCGGAGGAAAATTATGGAAACACTTTGCTTTTGTGGTTCAGGGTTATGAAGGAGAGTTTGCCATTTGGTTGTTCCCATAAACTCAGGCATTTGCCACTGGTGTGGGTGCTTCTTAGCAGGGAGCAAGGACTTTTGTATACACTGTGCTCAGAAAGAAACACACATAGGGCTGAGATTTTCCTTCCTTTCCTTTCCTTCCTTATTCATGGGGCGAAAAATTTCCTTAAGGACTTTTTCATATGTTTAAATTTCTTTTAAAGTCTTCCTTGTATTTAGAACGATAGCAAGGCCCGGACCAGGGGAACGCAAGTGAGGTATTAGCCTGGGCTCAAAATTTGAATAATTAAGATATATGATATCTTAATGAAATATTTGTAAAAAATATTGTAAAAATATTGTAAAAATGCCAAAAAAATCCGTGACAAATAAAATATCAGAATTTTCAGTAAAAACAGGAAACGACTCTGCACTTGTTTGTACAAGCTGCCTTACTCTGCTCACCCTAACCCTGGTCCTGGCTCCAAAAAGATTTTATTTACAAAAACAGGCTGGCCTGCAGACTGGAGTTTCCTGATTTTATTTATTTTTTTAAAATATGGTTTTAAAATATTATCTTGATCCGTGCATTTTTTGATGGGTCCTTAGATTTTGCACAGGAAGGAAATGCCTGCTGTCAGCTCTGAAATGTAGACAGAGATGCCCTAAAACCCACAAGGAAACTAAAACACCCCAAATTCACTCATTCAAAAACCCCCTTATCGCCACGGCATCCAATGGCACCAAACACCTTTACTTAGACTAAAGGTGAGCAGAGGAGGGGAAAAAAAATTAAAAATCATCATCCCAGCCCCTCAAGAGAATCTCTTTTCCAGCCGTTACAAGAGCTGACAGGTTGATAAAACGTTTAAGGTCATAATGTTCAAACAGAGAAAAAAATTAAAAATGTAATAATAAAGTTAAATGTAACTGTTTTAAAGCATAATTCTTCCGAGAGACAGGTTTTATGTTGGACCAGCATTTGAAGTAGCAGTAGTCATTATTAACGGGAACCTCCGAGAGAGAAGATTTAAATCACCAAAGTAATAAAAGCTGAACAAGGACTAGCACCTTGAAAGGCACTTGGAGAGAAGATTGCATACAAATGCAATTAAAACGATGCTTATAAAATACTAAGATGTTAATTGGGTTCAGTCCCAGAAGCCCCAGCAGTACAGTATGTCAGAAGTTAGCTGGTTTGAAGTTTAAAAAGAGTAGTTTAATTTGTACACCTTGTCCTAATTACAGAGCTTTCTGCAGCCCGCGTATCTGTATGGTTTATTGTAGCTTGGAGCTTTGTAAAACAAACACACACACCAGTTAATTGGGTTATTGCGATGGAAAATTGGGCTACAGAACAGCAACCTCTCTTGCTGGTGTGCCTTTACAGCTGGTAATGAACGCTCCAGCCACGTCAGGGGACGCTGATTTGTAAGGTGTGCCGTTTACAGCTTGGTGATTCTGTTGGTCTGAGAAATAGGAGGTGATGCCGTGAAAACAAAGAATCACACCGGATAATGTTCCCTCACGACCTCGCTCCCGCCCCAGCTGGCTTGTTTAGAACTTGTAGCGCTGCCACCCCCTACTCCCCCATCCCTGCCCTCTCCAATATTCCGGCACATCCGAAGGCCACATTTTCACATTAAAGACCTAAGCCCCAGAATGAAGCGGAAGAAGAGTGACTCCTCCAGTAGCCCTGTTTTTGGAGCACCTGCAGGGAGACCTTGGGAGGTGGGGGTTTTTCTCCTAACCAGAAAATAAATACGTAATGCTATCAAAATAGGATGATTAAATCGGATTAGGAGTGAATCATTTTCCAGGAGTTCCGGTGGAACGTGCTTCCCATGGCTGAGGTTGTGGCCCTTTCATGCCTGGCACCGGCAAACTTCCTTCATGAGGGAGCCCATAAAGCTTGTGGTTTCTCTCCATCACTCTCCCTGTCCCCTTCTACCTCTAGCTGCCAAACGTGAATCCTAAATGACACGAGATGAGAGTGATGGGACTTTTATTCCTACCCCAGCGAATGCATTCATCTCTAGGAGGCACAGAAATAAGCAACAGGGTGGCAGGCAGTCTGCAGAAACAGAAAACGCAAGGTCCCCAGGCTGGAGCCCAGCTTATGGAAAATACAGGGAGACCCCCTTAGTCATTGACCAGGAGTAAAAAAGAAATATTATCTCCCGACCACAGCCCAGAACAGTTGTCCACATGGAGTCCATGGTCCAGGCCAGCCCAGGACTGCTGGCCCAAGGCGAAGTGGGACAGTCAAGCCCTAACTCCAGCTTCTCCTCGAGTGGATGGGGGCCCTGACTACTTACAAATGAAAAGAAAGCAATCCAATAAACAGAGGCACCCTAAGGAGTCAATGTCTCAAAGTTTTCCCCAATCAAAAGCATTTACAGTTTAAAAGAAAATTGCAACGGGTAGACCGCACTTTACCCCGATGGGAGAAGGAAGGGCTGGGGAGCCAGGACCCTCACACAAGAGCCCATTCACCACGCCGAGCGGACTTTCAAACTCTCTGGACATCAAGGAGAAGCCATTCAATGAGCTGGGTGCTGTGAAGATGCTCAGAATACAAGGTCTATCTTGTTGATGAGCTGACATTTGGGAAGGGCAGGTGCCACATCTGGCTCTCAAGGACAAGGCTCGCTCGTCTAGAGTTGACCAGAGCAGGCAACAGTGGCCACAGCAGCTTTGGGCAGTGTTAGGATCATTATCCATATCAACCATCTTCCTGGACCTCAACATTCGGAATTAAGAATATTTACCTTGGGCTAATCAGAATCCTAAAGGGAAATTTCCCCATCCCTCAGCCCACAGGTAATAATGCCCATGCTTATCGCAGCTCAGTATCCACGAGGTCTGGAGCAGAGGCATGCACTAAGCTCATGACAGCTCTGTACCCAGTTCTGGCTCTACACAAGGGCAGCTGTGTGGCCTGGGGTGCATCCCTTAACTGGTCTCCATCTCCTCGGTGTCCCCATCTGTAAGACAAAGACAATTATATTACCTCCCCCACAGGGTGGTTGTGAGGTTTCAAGGGGACAGGCAGGTAAAACGCTCAGAACACTGCCTGGAACATAGGCAGCACTAAATAAATGTTGCCTGTTATAATTACCGCCATTAATATTATCCTTGCCTTCTGGATGAGGAATTGAGCCGCAGAGAAGTTGAGAAATACGCTCAAGGTCACACACACACACACACACACACACACACAAGCACAGAAGTGGAAGAGCAGAAATTCAAATTCAAACCCAGGGGTTCTGACCTCAAAGCCCAAGGTCTTAATCATTGTGGAGGGCGCGCTCTACTGAGGGGATACCCCCTCATGGCAAGGGACTCGGTTACTCAACCTGGGTCTTTTCAAACCATAACCACAGGGACATTTGAGAGCACGAAGGTGACTGAGGCGCAGTGCATATGAGGAGAGAAGACCTCAGGCATCCAGACCTGGGAATCCAGGGTCACCTACGGACATACCACTCATGCCACAATTTCACCCCAACGCGTCCCAACCCTTGGCATCAGGCTTAAGGACGGCGACAAGGAGAAATTCATGCAGTGCAAAGCTGCGATGCTTTCTGCTCAAAATTGACTTTGAGGTTGTATTAAGAAGCAAGAAAGCGTCAGCAAAGCCAGCCTCCCTGGCTCCAACAACCCTGTGGCAGGCAGATTATTATTATTATTATCATTTATTTGTTGATGGATATTCAAAGCCATCAGTCAGGTCTCCCCTCAGGCCAGGAAGCCGAGGAGGAACAGGACTAGAAATCTTGAGTCTGGTTTCGCAGAGCTGCTCGAGAGCTGAGAGTTATTAAAGTACACTTTGCTATTGCTATCTGCTCTGTGGGGTGCCTGACCCTACATCTGACTCCAGGCTCCCGCCGTCCCTGCAGCACAGGCAACAGAAAGTCATACAAATTGCAAAGAGAGACTCCAGGGATGCGCGGAGAGGAAATGGTGGAAGGCGGAGGATGCTGGGGGGTGTTGAAGTGGGGGTTTCATATCCTTGTTTGTACCTCGCTGCCTTATCCTTTCATTACGCCACAGTCGCTGGACTCAGGGAGATCAGGAGATGAAGAAACTGCCCAGGGAGTGGAGGGAAGGATCGTGCTGTCGATGGCAATAAAAGTTCATGTAATAAGAGAGGAAAGAGTGACTTGTCACCTCATGTCACAAGAGTCAATACTGACCACATCCCTCACAGGGGGCTTTCAAACTTTGTTTTGACCTTGACTCTGACCCACGGTTAGAAATACATTTGACAACATGTCCCATAACAGAAACAAAAATTTCATTCAAACAATATTCGCTTTTACCACGTGAGATGCCCTCTGATACTTTCTGTAATCTTTTGTTGTTGTTTTAAATCTTAGTGGAGACCCATAAAATTAATTTCGTTGCCCGCTTTATGCTTTGGGAATCAGGATACTCTGAGAATGCAGTCAGGGAATCAACATTTTTAACGACAAGTACCCAGATGATTCTCTTGCACACTAAACTATGCCTTGGACCCTCGGCTGCCTCGGTCTGCCTTCTGAAGGAGTTATTGAAATCATCTGGGAATTCCCAATGTCTGGAGGTGGCCGGCTGTGTAATGCTGGTCTAGGTCCATGAGTGTTAATTTTGTGCATCAACTTGGCTTGGCCAGTTGTTTGGTCAAATGGTATTCTGGATGTTGCTTTTGAAGGCATTTAGTAGATGTGATTCACATTTACAATCAGTTGACTTTAAGTAAAGGAGATTACCATTACCCTCCATGATATGAGAGGGCCCCAAGCAATCAGTTGAAGGCCTTAAGAACAAAGACTGTTTCCCAAAGGAAAAAAAATTCTGCCTCAAGACTGTAACAGAAATCCTGCATGCAATTCCAGCCTGCTGGCCACATATCAAAAACTTGTCCGCCCCCACAATCGTATGAGTTGATTCCTTAAAATAAATCTCTTTTCATATATACATATATACAAGTATATGCATATATACACATATATATCCTATTGGTTCTGTTTCTTTGGAGAATCCTGTCTGATGCAAGGTCTCAAGTCAAATTTACTATTAAATAAACTTCTTAATATATAAGCAAAAGAATCTTTCTTCTGGCCACACAGTGGAAACCACAATGAAAGGGGAGGAAAACTGGATTCAGAGACACTATAAAGGACTATTACAATCTCATCTACACTTGGGTAGTGGGAATGGTGAGAAGACGGTGTGTTCCCAAGATATTTATGAGCATATTCCATGGGATTTAATAGTTAATTTGTTAAAGAGTTTGAAAGGGGGAGAAGTAACATAGAATGACACCAGGGTGTGGTCTTGGCTTGGTAAGTAGACATAGAAAATAGAGGGAGCAGTTTGGGGAGGAAAGATGATGAATTACAATTTATGCATATTGTATCTGTGATGTTTGCAAAAAGCCTGCAGCGGAAGACACCTAGTAAGTAGCTGCGTATGTAAGTCTGGAGTTTAGAATCAGATCCAATCCAGAAAGAGATTTTAGAGTCATTCACCTAAAGGGTTGTATTTGAAAACACGAGGATAGATATGTATATTGTTAAAACATTAACTCAAATATAAACTATCTTAACTAAGAAAAGGCAAGGAGGTGGTATTTATTGGCTCGTGTATCTAAAACTTGTAGGGCTGTGCTGGCTTTAGACACAGCTGGATAAAGATGTCCAAATGTTCAAATGTTACCACCAGGAATCAGGCTCTCTCCCTCTCTTATCTCAGTATCTCTCTCCTTTCAAGGTGGAAAAATGGCCACCAGCACCTCCAGGCTGACATCCTACAAGTACAGTAACCTCCGTGAAAAAATACTACTGCCATTCAAATAAATTCAGCAGAAGTTCCAGAACTACAAGTTTGGGCCATTCCCACAGCTCTTACATGGTTCACATCTCATTCAGGTCTTGACTCAAATGTCAGTTTCTCAGTGAAGACTTCCCTGACCACACTTTTCAGATAGTTCCCTACCTCAATCACTCATCTCACCTTTATTCTACTTCATTTTTATAGTACTTATCACTATCTGATATTATCTTATTAATTAATGTATGCATTTAATAATTTGTTGATTATCTCTATATCTAGAATATAAAATTTATGAGCATATAAAATTCATGAGAATGTAAAATCCATGAGCATATAAAATCCATGGTTCTGTTCACTTTGTGGATTCCTGGTCTCTAGAACAGTACCTTATGGCATATATTAAGTGCTCAGTAAATATGTGTTGAATTAATAGGCTTTGACCATGATGGGAGTATCTATAACAATGAAATTCTTCAAATTATGGCTCTCCCTCCCCACCAAATGCTGATTTTTGAAGATTTACCAGTGTACCAGAATCTTCGAATACTAAGAATCATAGAGACATTCTTGGCTCCACCAAAAAAAAAACAATTTTGTTTTACTAAGAGAAGGGTGGAATGGATGCTTACAGGGCCAAAACAGCAAACGGCCGCCATAAGAAAGTTGACTAGGAAGAGCTCATGAACAGGAAGAGAGACATATTGACGATAAAACTTTGTGGGACACCACATTTATAGGAACCATGCATGAAGAAGCCATAGAGCGTATATGGAGAAGGAACAATCGGAAATAAGAAAATCAAGTCACTGTGGTGTCGCAGAAGCCAAGGAGAAATTGAATTGCAAGGAAGAATACGTGGTCCGTTACATCTTATGCTACAGAGATCAAGGAAACCTAAGATAGTAACTAACAGCTAGGGTCTTTATTTGACTGACAAGATAGCAAGAGTCTGACATCCACATTCCTCTATTGGGCAGAATTAATGTATGAAAGGTCACTGTGTACATGGTGGCTATCTCTTTTTCTCATCTCTGGGGGTTCTCTGTGCCCACAGGTATAAGGTGGGGCTGTATACTTTACGCTGCTCATTGAAGTACCATTGGCACACACATCCTTCCCTCTCCTTGTGTGATTATTGGTTTCAAAATATCCCAGCTTTGGAATGAAAGAAAGAGGTAACTAATGATGCTATGGAAGGACTTTGAGAAGCATCAGCTTTCTAGAGTAGGCTGGAGATGATTCATTTTGTGTTTGAGTCATTTGGTTTCTGCAGACCTACACAGTTGAGGAAGAGGACAGTAACCTAATGCAGGGCTGGGTTTTCCAGTTGCTTCCTGTTTGCGTGCCCCATCTCCACAACTACATTCGAAGCATCTGATCAGAAACCACAAACACCACTCACCTAGGAATTCAAGACCTAGGTAGTCACAGACTCCCCACTATGCCCTGTGATCCTTCTTAAATCACTGAACTACTCTGAGCCTCTGTTTTCTCTTCTGTAAGAATATGAAGGGTTGGACTACACTATTTTAAATGTATCTTCCAGATCTAAATTTCTCTCTCTGTATTTTGAGCTACTACTGTATTCCCCAGAGTATCAGCCATTATGTGGATTACTCCAGTAAATACTTTTCTGAAGTATTGAAGGGAGAAGGAGCAATACGTTTCCTAGCATTAGTATTACTAATCACTATCCTAATACAATATACCCTATTAGTACCAGAAAGGAAGAGGGACTGGAAAAACATAAGGCAAGCCACAACCAAGAAAATTAACATCAGACCAGACTTCATAATTCATGGATTAAGAATAAGGGCAACCTGTCCTGACCCCCTCTGTAAATGTTTTATAACTATAAATTCTAGAAGGCCCTCATATATCCGTCTCATTTGAATCATGACCTTACCCCACGGACAGTGTTGTAACAAAGCAACAAAATGTTCCTTCCTTGCCTTCAGCATTTCACCAGCTGCAATTCTCACTGGAATGGACCCTGTCACGGTAGTAACTTGTATTGGCTGAACTGGAGAGATGATTTATATCAATTAGAGCTCTTTGGTTAGTTAAGAAATTAACTTAAGGGGGTTAAAAAAAGCAATTATTGGAAGTCTATCATTCAGCTGGAAGAATAAAAGGAAGAGTTGGTTAACCAAGCACAGGGAGGACAGGAGCCAGGCAGCTCAGGGGGAGCAGTCACTCTCTGTGTTTTCTCAAGACCACTGCTGTCAGACAACTCTGCTTCCTTCTGTCTCTGTGTGCTTCTGCTCAAGATCCAAAGGCCGAGAGAAAACCCTCATTGGCCTGTTCTGGGTCAGACACTGAGACTCAGGATCAAAGAGCAGTGACTCTTCCCAGAAGAATGGTGTGTGTGTATAGTGCATGTGTATGTTTATTGTATGTAAAAATAAATAAATAATTATCATATGTATGTATAAGTGTGTGTGAATATGTAAGTGTGTATATTGTGTGCATATGTGCATATATGTGTTTTCATGGATGTATCCATATGTGGTACACGTATGTGTGAGCCTATATGTGTGAGATCGTATGTGAATATGTGCGTGTGCACTGAGTTTATAAATGCATGTGTTTGTGCACATGTGCAGGGGAGGAACATGCTGGAAACGTGAAGTCAATAGTGTCAGACGGTTTTTGGTAACATCTCTAAGACAAATTTTGAATTTCACAAGCATTCCCTACCAGTTATACGACTAGCTACATATCCTATTCTCTCTAAGCACTAGTTACTCTCCTCTATAAAACGAGAATACTAATATCTGCTTTTCAGGGTTGTTCTGAGGACAAGACACTGCATGTATGCAGGAAGCAGTGTGACTGGCACAGTGACCTCAATAAATAGGAGTTAATATTCTTACCATCTTATTATCTCTGAGAAGGCCTATGATGCTCGTAAATAGGTCAAAAGCAAGTCAAAAAAAGTCCTATTCAATCTCATTCTTCCTGCCCCAAGAGCCTCCACATTAGGAAAGTTACTCTCTTCCCTGTCCCCAGGAGGCTATTCCCCCACTCTCAACTCAGGGACTTCACTAATGCACTTCTTTCTGCCTGGCATATCCTCCCTTCTTGCAATCCCACACCTTATTTTTCTCCTTCCTTCGAGGCTGGGCTTGAACCCATCACCCCTGTAAAGCCTTCATAAACCCCTCCAGTCTTCCCAGCCTCCTGCCCCTTTGAGTGAGGACAACCCATAGAGAGATCGTGACTAGATCCGATGGTTGTGACTCTCTGGCGTGCTGTGTTGAGAAGGATTCTGAGACCATATGCAGAGCCATCAGGAGAGAGCACCCTAAAGAATCAGAGATGTCCGGCACAGTAGGTGCCGTGAGCTATCTGGTACGTGGTCCTGATGCTGCCACACTAGCCTTCAATTGTACGCTGCGCCATACTGTTCACTAAATGCTTCAAGTGAGCTCTTTCCTTGAAACCAGGGACCATGTCTCATACTTTTCATTTATGCCCTGCACTAACTAGCGTGGTGCTGAGCACAAGGCAGGGGATCAATTGACACTGGTGGAAGGATTGATTCATTCCTTGACTGGCAGCCAAAAAGCATGAGGTCATGTACTGCAAACTCAGGAGCATCTAGGGATGATGAGCAAATGCAATCCCACAAACTTCCCAGCAGGGAACATGGGGACAGTGGCAAGATCGTGGCTTTTGGAGTCAGACAAAACTGGATTGGACTCAAGTCCACCTATTAACTGGTGATCTAACGGCCAGGTCATGTGACCACACCAAATTTGTTTTCTTGTCAAAAAACTGGGGCTAATAATATCCACGTTACAGGGTCATGGAGAAGATTAGAAAAGATAGCACATAGAAAAGGTTTGGCCCAGATCTTGGCAGAGAAGAAGCATCAATATATCTGAGTTGCTTGTTAAAAGATGAATAATGAATTTGAGAATTCAGCAAGTCTTAATAGCATCATCATTGTCGTTGTCATCATGATCTGGCAAGCTGATGTCCCAGGAAGAAGGTCCACACTTATTCTTCTTGGATTGTGTCTTCGAGTGGCATTTATAAGAAATCCCCCCTCCATCATGCCCCAACAGGAAATGTCTGCGCTCACGACACTCCGTTTGCAGGTAAGTTGGAGATCTTCCCACGAGCAGCACACAGGCTCTCTTCATGAAGGAGGGGTGGGGGCTGGAGAGTTCAGACATGCTTTCTGCTGAATCAAGCCTGTATTTCTCAGGCGAGAGCTAAGCATATTTACACGTGCAGAACATCAGCCAGGATCAACAGAGACCCTGGATTACCTTTGCTTATGTAATTTTCTGGGGAAATCCAGGGCATTAAAATCACTAACCACCCAGCATCCGTTGAAATAGGGCCTCCTTTTAGAGCCAAAGTCAATCTAGGACCAACCATACATTATCCCATGGATGGAGCATTTATTTTTAATAAGTGCTATCATTTATTGAGTGCTTACTATGTGCTAGGCGCTATGGTAAGAACTTAATAGACATAGTCAAATTTGATCCTCATGACAACCCAAAAAGGTAGCACAAACTATCACTTCTCCCCAGATCTATGTAAATAAAACTCAGCCAATATCTGAAACACTATGTTCCAACGGTAATTACAATTCACAGAGATGCTACTGACCCCTGGGCTGTATCTCTGCCCTGCCAAACAATCAGAACAATCACTAGGAATCCACTGAAGAGACATGCTCAGGAGTAAAACTCCCATTCTTGTTTCAAAGCCCCCAGAGACTTTCTCATACAACGTCCATTAGCCCCGGCAGGCTTTGCTGGTGTAAATCACCGCCCAGCACTCGATGAGAATATAGTTATAACAATTGCTGCATTGCATGATGCTTGTGCCATTCAGAAATGTAGGTCTAATTAGCTCTAAGCTGTAGAAGATTTGAGTATGGTAGTTTCATTTTGGCTTAATGCTTGGTGCCTGGTATAAAATCTGAATTTATCACTCTTTTTTTAATCATTTCTGCATGGCTCAACCAGTCGTATCAAAACTACTGCACGTTATAGACTTTAAAAAGTGATTCCCTGTAGGCATTTTAAGGTATAGGATCTATTATGGGAAGATATATATTTGACAGCATTCTGTTTATTACTCAGTTCTGCTACCTTGTTCATGAACCCAGTGAAAGACGTTCGCAGTGGTAAGTCACACTTTACTCCAGGAAGAAGAGAGGCAGGGCAACTGCCTTGAGTCCGCCCCAGATCAGAGTGCGGTGCTATTATAGGACTAATGGGCAAATGCTTCTCAAATTCCATCAAGACCCCCAGAAACAAAGGAGATTGTTAAGTGCTACATATCCCCCTAGATTCTATTAATATCCAAAAATATTTTTCCATTAAAAGTACTATGTCTCAGCAGTGGTATCAGCTATGTTACAATTATGACCGTTTTTAAGAACAAAACTCAGGTAACATCATTCTTCCTACCCGAGCCCCCGAGGACAGTTATTTGGAGATGGGAAAGGAAAGCACGTCTGTGATTCTTTCCTACGTGTATTTCTTTATTCTATTTGTGCCTGAACTAGTCTAGTTTATCTCTCCTAGCTGTAGAAGGGAACCTGGTCAAAGAGGTCCCATAAAAAGTCCCGTGTAGGTTAAGTTGAGCACTTCCAGGAATGGCGGTAGGCAATACTTCCTACCTCCACTTCGCAATTGGTTGCTTGGCCTCCCCAGTTTTTCTTGTTATTCCTGTGTTGCTCTCCAGGACCTTAGGTTGTGGCTCTGGTCAGCCTCTCTGCTTGGCCTTCAGTCTGGCTTTACCCCAGGTGACTGCTCTGTAGCCCTGGGGCCACCAGGAGCCCATCCACATGGAACCTGTGGCTAGGCCCAGTGTCCCTGGACTCTGACTCCCTAGGCTGGGGTCAGTCAATATTTTGGGGGAGAGGAGGTTTCAGGTAAAAAGCAAAGTGAACTGAGGCAGCTGATCCCACTCAATTCCAACGTGTCTCTTTACCCTGCCCTATATAGGGTCTTTGGTGTGGGGTCCTCCCTACTGCCCCTCATGGAACTCAGCACCATCTATGGAGCCCTGTCTTCACAATGGCGGTACAGAGTTGGGAAGTGTCATAGAGAAGCTGTCCCGAAGCCCTGACCTCACTGAGCTAGTGAACCAACCAACCTAGGTGCCACCTACCTCCAAAACTCTTATGTGCAATGATTCTATTGTTTAAATCACTTTCTGATGATATTTTGTTATTTGCAGCTGAAGGCGTCCTGATTAAATCACCAGAGATAATAAAATCTTCCAAAGACAAAGTATGCAAATAAATAAAGAAGAAAGATCATGGATGGACTTGAAACTTGGACCTAGATGCACATTTTGATTCCCTCAATTTCATTTATTTTTCTGTCTCCCAACTGGACTGTAGCCAATTGAGGGCAGGGAGCATGTCTGATTGTTCTTTGTTTGTAGAGGGAGCTTACTAGAGTCTTGTACAAACTTAAATATCTTGATTGGAATCCAGGCTCTGCCACTTACTAGTTGTGTGATCTTGAGCCAGCGAAGAGTCAGAAAAAAAAAAAAAAAAAAAAAATAGCATGAAAAATAGTACCTCCTTGTAATCTAGGGAAATAAGCAAAACATACTCAAAGTTTTCAATTCAAGAAAGTTTATTAAAGCTTTATTTATACTGGGAGATGCTGGAAACTAAAATATTCAACGGTAGCTGACTAGCTAAAGTACAGAACACATACAACGGATACCACGTTGGTACTAGGAGTCCAGTGATGTGGAGATGCTTGATGTATAAGTTATATGTTATTAACCCAATGGTGAAAAAAAATGTCATACACGAAAGCAAATATCCTAATATATACACATACTAGTCTATGAACATTTATTAATAAAACATGATTAGATTTTTAAAAAAAGAAAAGAAAAATAGTACGTACTTTATGGAATTGTTATAAATTGAAATTATTTAAAAGGCAGTTAGTATTATTAGTTTTGTATATTTACCATCTACCTAGAATACATCCTGAAATTTAATAAAAACTTGTGAAATGAGTGAACGTGTGAATGAACAGCACCTTTGTTTATGTTGCTTTAAGTGTTCCGAGGGCGTACATCTTGGAGGCTTGAGATACAGAAAACAGGCTGATCTTATGATATGATAGAATTTTTAGAATCACAGGCTCTAAAAGCTTTTTAGCTGCTTATTATCAGGCTTAACGTTTCCTTCTCCATGTTTAGGAATCTTTAGGTAAGATTTGCCCAAAAGCAACATGTCTCCTTCTCAGGAAACATTGTCTTCTTCATCTTGTTCCCAAGGATGCGGAGCAGAGATGCCTGCCGCTTTCGTGCGTGATGTCAGCTTTCCAAAGCTGAAAGCGCTGCTCTGACTTCTGGGGCTGGCCCTGCCTATATCTATGCACTGCCCTTTCCCTCTCCTGACCTCAGGAAGCTGCTGCCATGGTTGGTTGGTAATGAGCAGGAATCACAGGCTGCCCGAGTTTTTAGGGTGAAGTGTGTTGGGATAGTAGGAACACCTCAGACCAAGGAGCAATGTCAGCACACGGATGGTGTTTGGGCTTTTAACATCTAGCCACTCAACAAACATTTCTGAACATCAACCACAGGTCACGCACTTGTAGAGAGTGCTTTGGAACACCACCCACATCCTTCCTTCAGGAAAGGTACGTTCATTCCCACAGCCACAGGAGGATTGTCTACTGAAGGCTTTAAGCTGACATTATGCCTCTTCTCGTGTAGAAGCAGCCTACATCCAATGACTGCTCACTTCCGGGGTACAAAGGTCTAGCCTCTTTGCCTAAATTCAGGGCAGCTGTTCCATCCTGAGGCTGCAGACTCTGTTGCAGTTACATCTACACCTGCTTCTGCCCCATCCTGGCGCGAGTCCTCACATCCTCACAGGCGCTGCTCCTGCACACAGGCCCAGCAAATCCCCCGCACCCTAGTCAGGGACCATTTCCAGGAAATCTGACCTGAGACAGGATCGTTTTAGGTGCCAGAGACACAGCAATTAACAAAGCAGAATTCTCATGGTACTTGCATTCTAGCGGTAGGAGGTGCAAGTGAGAGAGGCAGAAACAAATAAAAATATAACATGTTAGGTAGTGACAAATGCTACAAAGATGAATGAAACAAAGCAAGGAGAATCGGATACGAAGAGGGTGCCATTTTCAGTAGTCTCTTCAGGGCCAGCCTCCTTAATAAAGGGGCATTTGAGCAGGGACCTGAATGCGTGAGTGACGCATGTGATATCTGAGGGAAGACTACTTCAGGCAAAGGTCAGGGCAAGTAGAAGGCCCTGAGTGGGAGGTGTGCTGGTGTATTTGCAGAATAGTGAGGAGGGGAAGGGGAAGTTATATTTAATCTCTTTTTAAACTACCATTCTGACTGCTATGTGAAAAATAGATTGGGGAAGGAGGCAAGGGCAGCGGTAGAAAGACCAGTTAGGAGGTTAATGCAGTCATCAGGCCAGAGGTAACCAAAGAATCTGAGCATCTTGTTCTATGCCAACAGGTAAGTTATGCAAGAAAACACACCCACCTATGTGCATATCCCTTCCCCAGCACTTGAATGTCCAGGTCCCCTCAACCTCATTTCAGAAGACTGACAGCTGGAGGCAACTGTTTTCTCCAGAAGTGAGTTGACCATCAGGTGTTTAACCAGAGATGTGATAGCTGTAAAGGTGGTGAGAAGTAGTCAGATTCCAGATATATATTTAAGGTAGAGGCAACAAGATTTGTTGAGGATTAGATATGGGGAAGGAAGGAAGGAAGGAAAGAAGGAAGGAAGGAAGGAAGGAAAGAAGGAAGGAAGGAAGGAAGGAAAGAAGGAAGGAAGGAAGGAAGGAAAGAAGGGAGGGAGGGGGAAGGAGAGAAAGAGAAAGAAAGGGAGGACGGAAGGAGGAAGGGAATAAAGGAAGGATGAAAAGAAGGGGAAAGGGAAGGGAAGGAAGGGAAGGGATCAAGGATAATTCCAAGATTTGACCTGAGCAACTAAGATAAAAGATACTACAGGGAGAAATAGGCTTGAGAGATACAATCCAGTTGTTCAATTTTAAACATGTTAGGTTTGAGACACCTATTTGACACTTAAATAGTGCTTTGAGTGGGGAGTTGGAAGTCTGGAGTTCAAAAGAGGGTCCAAGCTGAAGATATAAAGTTGGTCATTATCAGCACACAGATGGTATTTAGAACTGTGAGACTGACGAGATCATTAAGAGTGTGAGTGTAGATGAAGAGCCTGGGGCCCTAGGGCACTCCAGCAGCATTTAGAAATCAAGGGGATAAGGAGACAAGAAGTGCTCCTGAGTAGGAATAGCCATGAGCCAGGAGGAAAACCAAGTGAGTATGGTGTCCTGGATGCCAAGAGAAGAAAGTATTTTAAAAGAGAAAGAGAGAGATCGACTGTTAATAGGTTGAGCAAGATGCAGCCTAAGAATTGATGTTTGGACGCGGCAATATGGAATTGAGGCACCAGCAACTTTGACGAGGGATGTTTTTCTCAGCAGTGGGAACAAAAGCCTGAATGAAACAAAAGCCCAAATGGAACAGTACTTGAGAGAGTGGCAGGGGAGGAAATCCAATCAAGTGACAGGATTGACTAGAGTTCTATGCAGAGAAAGATTCAGAAGTTAAGCCCAAGTTCAAAGAGTACTGTGCTTGATTAGTGATGTCTGCCATAAGTACAGCTAGGGAAAGAGTGGTATGCATAACACTTGCTACCATTCTCATTCTAGGATATATTGTGGCTCATTCCATGTTCTCTACTTTTTTATGCTATTGACCCATTTGGGGCACTCATTAACAGTGAAGTTAATATTGTTCCAATAAACTCCAGATAGTCAACATCTGATATTTTCAACATATCACATGTTTTTCAACATATCAGATGTTTTTCAACATCCAGATATTTTTGAATGGAAAATGATGTCTTATTAATTCTGTACCCCGGCTGGATAGTTTTAAACCAATTTCTAGTACATGATGTAAAGCAATTTATGAGAAACTTCCGTGTCTTCAAAGAACTCTAGATGTCTTAAAAAGGTATTGCATCTCTCTGTATAACTTAACTTATTAACCAAGAAGGCTTTAAAGGGTAGAAAAGTCAACATTTGACTATGCAATGCATACTTGCATTTTCTATCTCCCTTTTCCCTGGGAGACAAGACTAGATAATTCAGATTTCTGCATCTGTAACTCTTATGTACAGTTATTTTATTTTCATTGAAGGTAAAATGAGGCTTTTTTTTAAAATCAAATGGCCACAAAAAAAAGTGAGAGAAACTAGTGGGAACAAGAAATGCACAGAAATATTAAAATGTAGATAATTCAGCAGCCAACGGATTCCCAAAAAAATCACACTTTCTTCCAGTCTTGCGTTTTATCTTAGTCTCCAAAAGCAGTTCTTTTGTGCTCACTCCCCTGGGGAAATATTTCCTAGAAGGATGCTTGCTATGGCTTTAAAAACTTAATTTCCCTTTAAATTTGTGTGTCTGCATTCTAATACAAAACTTCTCAGAGTCGGAAAATGTCTTCAGAGTTATCTTGTGCAAACATATACCCTGTGTGTGAATGAATCCTTGGTGCAGTATCCCAAACAGATGGCCCTCGAGTCTCTGGTTAAACACCTCCAGTGATGTACGACTCACTTCTGTAGAAACCAGGTCCCTCCAGCTGTCCGCCTTCTGAAATGAGCGTTGAAAGAGGACCTGGACATTGAGTTGATTAGGGTGATGTGCACATAAGTAGGTGTGTTTTCTCATATAACTTCCAGGTTTGCATAATAAGATGCTCAGATTCTTTGGTTGGTTTATTCTGATGCTTCTCTGACCTCCAAGGCCCCCAGACAGAGCAAATATTCTTCATTTGTCAATTAGATGCCCTCCAACTGTGCCCAGACTTAAGAGGGCTCCCATTAAAATAAACTGAGATCTGTCTGATTTTTAAATCTCTTTTGTCCCTGGGCTAGCAGAGAGCCATGTGGTTGGGAGGGTGGAGGGACAACTGAAATAATGACCTCCTAGTTCTTTAATTATGGGGCCAATAATCCCCTTTATATTCTGGTATTTTTGTAGCATGTGTATGCTTTTGTCTTATTTCATCTTAAAGGCCAAACAAAAGCTGACTCCAGTGGGTACAAACACACAAGGCCCCAGCCACAGACCTCAAGCAAGGAAACAAACAAATAGAATGCATGGGAACCCAGTTTCTCAGATTAAGTATGACAATGGTGTAGAGTCCATATGTCTCCGGAAAGAGGGGTGCATTTTAAAAGTCTCTAGGGTACTCTGTGAAATCAGGATCATCCAGGACCCACGCCATTGTTCATTTTTCATCCTCAGTGGAAGGTCACATGGACTCTGTCCTTCACTTATACTTAAAGATGGATGGCCAATTGTTTAACACTGGTGTTTTTAATTAATTAGGTCTCTACCACCATAGCTTTAAACGAAGTCATTTAATTTAGATTTTGTTTAGTGGGCTATAGAAAATCCATATTTATTACTATTTTTCATTAATTTTTATTTTCCATGTGACTCAGCCAGTCAAGGAGAATAGGGCTTTGAAATTTTACAAACTGATTCCCACAGATAAAATGAAACATTAGATTTATTGTCGGGACTGAGCAATTTGTAACTTGGGCCTAGGTATGCCCAGGGAAAGCAAAGAGCAAGAAAGTGACACACAAATTTTGACTTTTTTTTAACCTGTATAGAGATGGGGTAAGAATGTATTTTAGATCATCTGCTGGTTCTAAATGCTTATTTACAGACGCGAGAATCAAAACGACATTCTCTTTCATTCTGAAAAAAAAAAAAAAAAAGTTTGGTAAGGAGTGACTTTTTTAAAGGCCAGCAAGGCAATCTGGCTATATCCATCATTACCCTTATTTAATGACCTACTTGTTAGTAGCAGCTGCTTTTGCCTAGGAGAGGTACCTGGTTTCTAACAGCAGGACCTCATTGCTAGTTGGGGTGAGAGAACGAGAGGAACCAACAGCCCACCTCAGGGCCATGTGGGTGAGCAGACCCAGCTTGAAAAGAATGTGCTTTTCCTCAGTTACCTAGAATGACTATAAGTTTCCCCCTTGAAAGAAACCTACAACATAAAAAGAGCAGTTGAGTACAGAGTCATCCTAAAACTGGACAGAGCCCATTTGAAAGAAGCAGATTCTTCTTCTCTGGAAAAGCATGTCCGGAGCTCACGTTTCCTTGGAAAAGAACATCAAATATAATTTAAACAACAAAATGCCAATTTACTCATTTCTAGTGAAAAATCTAACCATTGAGCAAAAAGAGAATATTTGTGCAAGTATGATCAGGGCATTCTCTTCCCACTGCCAAACTACATGGAAAGCCAGACGTGGGGATCAGAAGGGTGCTTGGCGCTCCAGGAATCAGGAGGCATGGCTGGATAAATGGCATATTTAATGGCATCCAAATCACAATGACAAAGATCTTGCCCATTGGACCATAAATTGTCAAAGTCCTTCAGCTGAAACTCCTTATATTCATGACCATTTTAGCCCTAACCTGCCACTAGAAACAAAAACAGGTAGATGCAACATTAACATCAAGCTTGTCTCACTGGCCTTTGAGCAGACTGTAAAGAGTTTGGTTGCTCCCTTCCTGGGTAATCTGGAAGCAAGGGAACAGCTAAGTTCATAAACATAAGCACTGACCCACGTATTCAGAACCCTAAAGACACCTGAGACACAGATTAAAAGTGCAATCTAGGAATCCATTAATTTATGCTCCACTCCTTAAATTTTCCATGATTTTTATATTAAAAAAACTAATTGGTTGCCTTCAGAGGGTGATAGGAACCAATTCATTATCTCTCAAAGTAGTAAACAAAAGAAGAAAATCTAGTATTTACCCCATATCTCCCATATGAACCACACCACTGGGTAATTGAAGTATAGATGAGGGGAAGCATCCATTTCTATGTTTTCCAGCTGATAAATGAAAGGGAAATGATAGCATTAGATATCACCATTTAGCAATCCCCAGTGATAATTCCAAACATTGAGCATTGATGGATGTTTACGTTAAAAAAAAAAAGAGAGAGCAAAAATCAGACAGTGTGTGCCTTTCTAGTGAAAGAACTCAATTCAGTTTCAAGCCATCTACCAAATGGATTGAACCCGAATCTAACCAAGTTTCTGAATGCAGCTTGCAATTTGCAGAAAATAAAGAGGCCAGGGGAACCTGTTGAACTATACAAGGAGTACACAGTTAGTACTGCCTATATTATAGAACAACTCTAAAGATCAAAAGGTAAATTGTAAGTGAAAAGAATGGGATGAATGAGGAACCTGTACATGAAAAGAGACTTGAGGCTGGGCGAGGTGGCTCGCACCTGTCATCCCAGCACTTTGGGAGGCCAACGTGGGAGAATCACTTTAGGTCAGGAATTTAAAACCAGCCTGGGAAACATAGTGAGACCCTGTCTCTACAAAAAAAAACTTTTTAATTAGCAGGGTGCAGTGGCTCATGCCTGTAGTCCTAGCTACTTGGGAGGCTGAGATAGGAGGATCCCTTGGGCCCAGGGTTTGAGGTTGCAGTGAGCTATGATGTCACCACTACACTCCAGCCTGGGTGACAGAGTGAGAACTTGTCTCTTAAAAAAAGAGACTTGAAAGATATGTCCAATTTTTTTTAACAGGCAAGACTAAGCTAGAGTGTCTAGAGATACACACTTAGATGGCGAAAGCATAACAGACGTAAAAAGTGAGTACTAGGAAAGCCAGGATACTGGTTACCTTCCAGCAAGAGGAGGGAGTGAGATTACAGGGGCCCACAGGGAGCCTGCTAGGGTGACTGGCAGAGTTTTATCTCTTGACTTTGATGGTGGTTATAAGAGTGTTGCATTATAACTCATTAAACTAAATAGGTATTTTGTGTGACTTTTCGTGTCTGTGTTGGATTTAACAATAAAAGCTTTGCAGAATAAGTAATCTACACTTGCTCTTCTGTTTTGTTTTTGTGGGTACCTGAGGCTGAGAAGGACTTCTTGCACTCCATAAGACATTCTACCAATCATTTTAACACTGACAAATGTCAAGATATTTTATAACAGCTTCATGAGGGGCCATAGCCATTTTAATCTAGTGATTTGGCTCTGTCCTTGACACCTCTCCGGGCTACTTTGACCCAATATCAGTGTTTCTAAGAGGCCCTCCATGAGTACAAACCCAAGCCAGGAGCCCCAGTAGGCCTTATTTCCTAGTGGTGAAAAATAGGTCTGGTAGTTCAAGGGCTGAAGTCCTTCTCTTTACTAGCCATCCTTTCTGTGTGTAGACCAAAGTATGGCGGTAGTG
>NW_012147190.1:0-594 GCF_000956105.1 Propithecus coquereli | reverse complement strand
TTTGCTTATCAATATATAATCACTTCTTTCTTTTTAATGATTATGTAATATTTTACTTTGTGTATATACCATAATTTATAATGTATTATAAATGCATTATTTATATCATAATTTCTCTAGGAATGGACATTTAGGTCATTCTAATTTTCACCATCACAAAAAATTCTGTACTGATCATCCTTTCATGTACAGATACAGATCTTTTCACACTCTCTAAATATTCCTGTAGGATAAATCCCAAGAAGTAGAATTGCAGTGAGAAAACGTGCACATTCAAAATTTTGATAGATGTTGCCACATGGCCCTCCAAAAAGCTTATACCATTTGTACCATTGCCCTGGTGGACCCATTGAATCCGGCCATCTATGCATTAGACAGTGATCATTTTAGACACAAATACATGCTGAGATCCTTATATGTAGTCAGTAAAAAACATACAAAAGACATATTTATAATGGTCCCTCTCCTCAATGAGCCTAAAATGAGTGAGGGAAAGAGAAGAGACATATGAAAATACTAAAAATACACAAATCACTTAGATAGTGTAGGAGACTGGATCAGGCACAGGCTGAGACAGCTGCAAGGAAGCAGATA
>NW_012147189.1:10484977-10520994 GCF_000956105.1 Propithecus coquereli | reverse complement strand
CTTTTGTATTATTAGAATTTGTACTATGTGTCTATATTGCCTATGTCATAAATAAATCACTTAAATTATATATCTTGAATATCTTTCTATATTAGCATATATAGATATAACTCATTATTTTTAATGGCTTAAAAATAGTCAGTTATATAGATATGCCATGATTTGTGTAAATAATTTCTTAGTCATGGATGTTTGGGTCGTTCTCGGGTTTCAGAGCCATTATTGTTCGCACATGCGCCTGCAGTCCCGTGGCAACGTGTCTTCTGTTCTCGCTCCAGACCCCTTTCCTCTTGGGTGTCTGTACGTAGATCTCGTGTGGCTCCTTTCTGACTACTCATCCTTGAATGGGGTGAGTTTTCCTCTACAAGCCTTTGCAGGAGGTCTGGTGGGGGAGAAGGCCAGTGGCAGGTTCCAAGCCTTCTGGAATGTTCTCATAACTTGAGGATGTGGGTGAGAGATTCTTTTAGGCAGCAGGACAAGCAGATGGAAGGCTGTGTGCATCCTGCTCTCTCTGTTCTGCCTCCTGCCCCCAAACAGGCTGGTTCTAGCATGTGGCTTGTCTGTGAGCGTCCTCATTCATCCTCACCTCCTCTGTCCCCTAGGACCAAGCCAGTGCAGGGTAGCTCCCCGCCAACCCTGCACCCCACTCCTGCTGCGGCGAAAGGGGCATTTGGGTTTTGTACCTCAGTGAGAGCCTGTTAAATTAAAAAGGTAAACTTGTTTGATTTTTCCTGCGATCTAAGAGTCCTGTCTCCGCTTCCTTCATCCCTCCTGTTCTGTCTCACTGCTTTGGCAGGGCTTTTGCCTGCTTTGTGGAATAGATGTATGTATATGATAACAAACAAACAGAAACCAGCACAGAAGGCATGCAGGAAGTACACCTGCCCTGCCGTTGGTCCCCAAGTCATTCCACGAGAGGCAGACTCTGCTACTTGTTTCCTGTATGTCCTTCCAGAGGTGGTCTACCCATACTCAGACAGGTGGAGCTGCAGGAAACTGACCTGAAATGGTTTTTATTTGTCACTGATCTCGACTTAGAACTGTGCCCTGTCCAGTCTCCCTTCTCTACTGGGTAGGCAGGAAATGAACAGGTCCCACAGCTTTCTGCTCACCATTAGTTATTTAAAAAAATCTAGTCCAATCTAGTTTAAATTCCAATTTCATATCAGCTCCCTCCCCACCCCCATCCCTAGCTGTGGGCACCTGCAGTGGGCAGAGGGCATATCTGTTTTCACTCCTGTCCCCCCACTCTTGCTCTGGTAGTGGAGAGGGAAGGGTTGTGATCAGGTTCTAGGATGGCTCCTCCCCTCCTTTTTCAAGGCAGGGAACTGGGAGGGACAACAATGGAGAGGAAGGGACAATGGAGCGGAAGGGACAGTGGAGGGGAAGGGATAATGGAGGGGAAGGGCAAATACCTGCTTGCATCACGGTCTACACTGTGGGCTCTCTCTGTGAATGGTCATGGCCTCTCTGGCCAACACTAACCATCTGGTGATGCTCTGTGAGTGGTGGCACCCTAAAGCAGGGCCCACAGGTAAGATCTCAGAGAGGATCTCTCCCACACCCAGTTTCCCCAGTTGGCAGGTTCGGCTGCAGGTTGTCCTCTCCCAGCCCCCTCAGCCCTGCCTCTGTGCAACCTCACAGACTCCTGTGCTGGGGTCTCCTTGCCTGGTAACAGGAAACAAGACAACTCAAGGCTGTTACCCTCCATGGTGTCCACTGGCCCCATGGGAAGTCACATGTGTCCTTCAAGCCAGACTCCGCCATTTCTCCAAGGCTCTTCACTCCTGCTCAGTAGGCACAGGGCAGGTCAATGCATCAACTACCTGAGCAGCTGACCAGCTGGAGAATGAGATAACCAGCCTCCTCTTCTTGCAGGTAAACTCCAATCTTTAAGAATTTTTCTCTTGGAGCCCTTCTCACGTGGCTTGGGGGAGAAAAGGAAAAATTCCTGCACTCCTTACTAGGCCAACTAGGGTGAGAAGGCAGGGAATGTGTGCTGGTGGTCATAGGATCAGTTCTATTGCCTTTCAGCAAGACGTAGAGAGGAACTCTGGCCAGTTGTTGGTGGCTTTCTATGCAAGGTGCATTACTTACCCTTCTTTGTCCTCAGCTTTGGCCTCCCAAGTCTACTATAACAAGAAAGTCCCACTCAACATATTGTTTTTACACAATTGGTAGCATGCTGCTACCACTGTGCTGCATCTTAATAACATATCTTAGAGGTTGTTCTATTCCAGCTGACATAGTCCTGCCTCTTTGTAAAAACATTTTACAGTATTCCATTATATTGACGTGTTATTTCTAAATTGGTGCCCTTTGATGGGTATTTAAGTTGAGCACTTACCAATGTTTCATTTTTTCTTTACAACACGGGAATTAGTGAGGAAGACAGCCAGTTCACAGCATGTTTTGGGGGGTGGGGTAGATGTGTGTAGACAAAAAGAGATATCCAGATAAAAATTAGCCTAGGACTGAGATGATAACAAGAATGTCTAATTTCAGTTGCAGGGCGAGTCCCTCACAGGTCTACTTAAGCTTTGCTGAGCCTCCACAGCTGTGCAGAGGAAAGCCTGGCTTCCAGGATGGAGCTGGCTCAGATATTCCCCCAGCAGGTAGAACCATCACCAATAGATCGCAAACAGAAATGTGCTCAGGTGTGTTTACAGAAAGGCCTAGCAATGTGAATTTTTCTTCACTCCTGTTTGGGACCTGTTTTTCCTTTCTTGCAAGCAAGGCTGTGATTCTATCTCACACGGTATCTTTGCATACCTGCGCTGTTTCTTCCTGATCTATGTTCCTGAATGAAAATATAAAGTATCCCCTCTTACTTGAAAGTCATGTCTGTGTTGGGTGTGGATATTCAATTCCCCTGAGGGACACTTTACACTCCTTTCATGGATTGAATTCCCACCTGTTCCCTGGAGGGGGTCAGGGGCAGGCGGGGCAAGCACCCAGCAGAAAAATGTCATGGCATGATGCAAGCTCACGAGGGGGCTCAAGCAGGGGGTCTCTGAGACTGCTTCCAGCCTTATGGTGTCCTCCCTCTAAGACTATGGAATTTGCTCTGTCGCGCCGTGGAGACAGCGCCTGCTTTGGACCCACACACCTGGGCTTGAAGCCCATGGCTACGACTTGCTTGCTGGGAAGCCTTGGCTAAAGCCTCATGACCTTCCTGGGTCTATTTCCTTATCTGCCAATAGCAGGTACTGATGCCTACTGTGGGTGGATATTTATTTATTAAAGAAATGTCATTTCGATAACATTGCTGAAAACATTTAGGCAAGAAGTGGGTATAACCTTCTTCTCAACAACACAATCCTCACTTTTTATTTCAATGTTTTCAGCTTTGTTTGACTAAGCAAGATAAAGTTTCTGTTGGTGTCTCACTGCTCCTAAGAAGTTTGTCCCTAGAGCTAGCGGCGAATACCATTGGTTGTCTACCCGACATCTATTTTCCTCTTCCTTCCTGGAGAATTCCTGTTTGCTCAGGAATCCATTCCCCCCATGAGTACTCCCCCCTCACGAGAAGTTGAAACCATCTCCACTCCAGGGAGGATGGGCCTTTCTTTCTCCCAAAGGGGCATCCCTTTGGCCAATCTCTGGGTTAGGAATGAGCCTGTGAAGCAATTTTAACCCATAACACATGTGAGGTTTGCTGTGGGAAAACTTCAGCATAGCCCTTTCTACTTCCTCTGGATGAGCCATTCACAGAGATGAGGCACTCCCTGACCAAGCTGAGGGAGGACCCACCACAAGGAAAAGGCCCAGAAATGCAGCTGGAGCCATCAGATTATGCCATCCCTGAAGCCAATCCTACTTGGGACTTCTGGTTTTCTGAATTTTACTGTTTAAACCAGTTTGCATTGAGACTTCTGTCCCTGATAGCCAAGGGCATCCTGAGAGCTACGGGAGTGATTAACTAGTGGAGAAACCCCCTCATTTCTGGTGTAGCTGCCGTGGGAAGAATGCACCAGTGAAAAGTGGACCTCTGACCTTGAAGGTAAAGGGAGTGGAAGCCAAGAGAAACGGAGTGCCACGTGTGACCAAGAGTGACGCTGAGTACCCAGCAGCCACGCTCTCTCTTCCTGCTGGCCCAGGGAACTCAGGGAGCAGGCACCCAGCAAGGTGCTTAGGGAAGAGAGACACGGGCCCTGGGGTAGGCATGTGAAAAGTCCCAGCTCAGAGGGTAGAAGGGAAGTCTGCTGGAAGAAGGCCCTCCTGTGCCTCCTCTGCCGCCTACCTCTGAGCACAGGTGTGTGAGCACCGGATGTGTAGGCCAGCTGCAGCCAACTGACAATCCTGAAGGAAGCGCCAAGAGAACCTCAGAGACGGCAGCCCAGAGCCCTGGGATCACAGAGTCTCTGCCAACTATGCCCAGACTTCCCCATAGATGAGAAAAATGAACTCCTCTAATCAAAACTAGTTTTAAGTGGGTATTCTGTTACTTTCTTTCTTTTTCTTTTTTAGAGACAAGATCTTACTCTGTCACCCAGGCTGGAGTGCAGTGGCACGAACTTAGCACGATCTTAGCCAAGGGCAGCCATGATTAGTCAGGAGTCCTGAGGGCAGCTCAGAACCAGGGAAGCCCACCCCACCCCCAGAGCTGCCCCTTTGCACCGATGAGCCTTGTGGCAGCCAGGACTGGGCCCAGGGTGAGTGTGGACGGACCTGGGACGTTTGCCTGCTCCAAAGCATCCCTGCCACTCCACAGAGCCCTTCTGTAATCACGCTGCATTTAGGAGCTCATTGTGATGTGAGGAGATGTGACACAGTCATTAATACATCAAACATGTAACGTCAAATCTATACACACTTAAAACACGCCCATGAGGCTCCCCGCCGCCTCCGTGCACAGCGCTCAGTCTTCAGCGGGCGAAGGGCCCTGCGACCTGCCTGCTCTCCAGCTGTCTCTTCCCCACCTCAAACCACGCCCGGCGCCCGGCGCCCAGTGCCGCGTGTGCTGTTCTTGCCCTTGCTGCCCCTCTGCCTCAGTGCCCTTCCGCCCTTGCAGACCCACGAACTTCCTCTCGTCTTGCAAGGTTCAGCCATCTCGGCTTGTTATGGCCCTGACCGCCCTCCAGCGGGGAGTGACTGCGCTCTTTTGGTCACCCAGTGCCCACACGTACTTCTGTTACACCGCCTAGAATACTTCATAACACTCGTGTCCATCTTCCACATCTCTGTCGCCCACTAGACTACAAAGTCCTGAGGACTGGGGCTGGGTCTGGCCCAGAGTAGCTGATTGCTAATGTCTGTTGGTGGATGCATGGGTGCGGGGGTGCGGGGGGGGGAAGGCCCAGTGTGTGTCTGTTCACCTGCTGGGCTCTCCTCATGCAGGAATGAAGGCCCTTTCCCTGCCCTCAAGGAACTCCCTGTAGATGACAGAAAATTAATTAAAAAATTAATAAAAAGGACTCATCATGTGATGAGTCAGGGCACAGCTTGTCGTGTGAGCTCAGCTGAGGGGCGTCCCCTCCGGTGGGGGAAAGAGGTGCGTTTGGGGGGTACTTCCTAGAGGAGCTCACACGCAATCTGCATCTGGCCCGGTTGCACCCGCAGGAGTCAGCCACGCGGAGACGGGAGGGAGGGGCAGCCCCGACACAGCGAGCACAGCAGCGAGTCCGAAGCCGCCAAGGTGTCAGCTGCAAAAGAGTGGAAGTGGCTCAGAGCCCACGTAGGGAGTAAAGGAGAAATGTGGGGAATGGCAGGGAGACCGCGCCAAGGCAGCGAGGACCAATCACGAGGGCCACATCCCCACTAGGGGATCTGGATTTTGTCCTGGAGAAACGTGGACAGCTTTTAAGAGAGAACGTGGTAAGGTCTGCATTTTCAAAGATCACACCCGCAGCAGTGTGGGGTGCGCAGTGAGGCCGGGCGGAGGCTCTGCAAGATCGGGTAAGGAACTGAGGAGCGCTGGGTGTTCGGCGGGGAAGGGACTTGGTCCCACACTTGTTAGCGACTGGCCTCTGTGCATAAGTGAAAGCGGAGGGCAGTGCGGGGGCCGCGGGCTTCTGCCCTGGCCGACAGGGGAGGTGAGGGTACCTGCAGGAGGATGAGCAAGTGTGGAAGAAAGAGGGAGGCTTCAGGGTAGCTTCAGTTTTGGTCCCACAGAGGCTGAGGGGCCTGAGGAATTCCCAGGTGGGCCTTCTTCAGAGGCAGTGAGAGCTCCATCCCCGAGGCGCAGAAGCGAGGTCCTGGCAGGATAAATCCATGTGGTGCCCCTCAGTGAAAAGGTGATAGCTGGGGCCCCGTGTGGACACAAGATCTTTCAGGGAGGGGCTGTGTGCACAGCAAGAAGATCAAGCTCCAGGATATGCCTTATGCGCAGGCAAAATTCTTAAGAGGCTGAGACAGAGTACGCAGATATACAGGAAGAATAAAGAGCTCACGCTGTAATTAGCAGCGGGAGGAAGAGAACTTCCAGAGGGGTCCAGCGGTCTACAAGATCAAATCCGGCAAAGTAGGCAAGTCAGGAAAAAACGTGGAAAGTGTTCATTCGTGGCCAAGGTTTTTCAGCACTCATCAGCCTGTGGGTACAAGTGAGAGTGCATTGATAGCAACAGCACATATGTCACTGGCTTGTCGCCAACCATAACAGGACTGCCTCTCCCCTGAAAAATGCCCTCACTTCTCACTAAGTATTTCTGGGAGTGCCTGTGTGTCCCACACAAGCCCAAGGAGAGTCCACATGTGCTCACACACACACACACACACACACACACACCCCTTTCTGTCCACAGCCCTTGAGGACAGAGCCTCTGCAGTCCCCACAGTGACGCCCCACGGAAATGCCCCTGAGGTCCACGCTGGGTTCCGCCTCCTGATGTGCCACAGCTACAAGCCTTGATGTCAGTGCAGCAGGGCTTGCTATGCTCTGAATTTTTCACTGAGCTGAAGCCACAGCATTTTCTGAGAAATAGAGAGGACACCCCCCCTCCCCCCGCCATCTGTTTGTACCCCATGTCTCTCATGGTGCCTCACAGAAATGCCTTCCTTAGCTTGCGCCTTGTGGCCATCTGTCCTGAGGCTTCAGACACCAGTCCCTGGGGCTGAAAGAGTAGAGACCCCCATACCCCAGCCTCTGCCCCAGGTACCCAGACCTGCAGGTGACCCTATGCAAACAGGTCCTTTGGGAGGTTTACTCTACTGCTTATCAAAAACTCCACAGCCAGGCTTCTGGGTGAGGCTCAGTTGGCACACCTCACTCCCAGGCGGTTTAGCGATGTAAATAAGGGTCATGGTTACTGTTGGCCAAAAGAGTTTCAGCAGAATGGTTGATAAGGAGGGCAGACTGCAGTGACATTAATGTGAGGAGAGAGTGGGAGGTGAGTAAAGCACAGGCAGCAAACATGATAGCAAGTTTCGTGAAAGGGCGGAGGCAGGAATGCAGAAAGGGAAGGCGGTGGTGATGGTGGTGGTAGTGTAGTTCTTTTTTTTTGAGACAGAGTCTCACTCTGTTGCCCGGGCTAGAGTGAGTGCCGTGGCGTCAGCCTAGCTCACGGCAACCTCACACTCCTGGGCTCAAGCGATCCTTCTGCCTCAGCCTCCCGAGTAGCTGGGACTACAGGCATGCGCTACCATGCCCGGCCAATTTTTTCTATATATTTTTAGTTGGCCGATTAATTTCTTTCTAATTTTAGTAGAGGCGGGGTCTCGCTCTTGCTCAGGCTGGTCTCGAACTCCTGACCTTGAGGGATCCACCCGCCTCGGCCTCCCAGAGTGCTAGGATTACAGGCGTGAGCCACCGCTCCCGGCCTAGTGTAGTTCTTAATAAGGGAGACATTTGAACATAGTCGCACGCTGAGGAAAAGGAGAAGCAGGAAGGGGAGAAAGGCTCTGAGGGAACAGCCAGGTGCAGCCACGGGATGACCGTGGGCCAAGAGAACCTGAGGTGGCAGCTTGGAGGGCCCTGAAGAGACCCTGGCCCCAGGGGGCCCTCTGGGAGGGCACTGGCCACAGGAGTCTGAGAGGAAGGAAGAAAAAGAAAAGGGGAGACACGCTGGGGAGCCCTGAGCCCTGGCCTGACAAGCCGCCTCCAGCCTCCCAGCCCCGCCACCTTCCTGCAGTCAACAGAGATCTCACTCAGCTGCCTCTCTGTGACTCAGAATCGGGGCTTCTCTGTCTGCCATTTTAATTTTAGTACCAATTAGAGTAACTTTTCTTCCCTCCTCTCTATTCCACTGTGCTTGGGATTCCACCCACATGACAGTGGTGGTGTCCTGCTCTGGCCCCGGCCCCACCTCTTTGAAAATACTCTGATTTCAGTGTAAAAATTCCCGGAGAAAACGATGATCCATTTTTAAAGGAGAGAGTTTTTCCTTGATTTATTTAACTTACCACACACTGGAGGGGTCGGAACTTGGCCTGAGCTGCACAGGAGGGAGACTGGACACCTTGGGGTCCCCACCTCGCGCCTTCTGACACCGGAGGTCAACGCGGGGTCTGGGTTATTACACAAACAGGGAAACCACAGGGGCAGAGGAAAGACCCTCATTTGATCTGTACTTTGGAGTCAGGGGCTCTCTTGGAGTTTGCTTCCATACTAAACGGCTGTTGAAGGGTCACCAACTCAAATGCTTACGGGGTGCAGCAGGTGTCTCAAGGTTGTGGGCCTACCAGGTGGTACCTGGAACTGGAGCCACTGTCTGCCCCATCCAAATGGGACAGCAGCTACTCAGCCCCAGCTGCTGCCACTAAAGAATGCACGCTCTGTACTGTCCCACTTGACTTTTCAGAGAGAAGTTGCAAGTCCGGATTGTTTTGTGCAATCTTCAGATTTTTAAATACTTAGAACGAATTCTGTTAAAACAATCACAACAACAAACACCCACTGTACAAGCCAAGCAAAACACGCTAGAACAAACCTCCACGTGGGGTGCAAACTCACAATTTCATTTCCTCTAAAGAGATTTCAAAGCTCTCGGTTTCTTGAGTGATTCTGTTTGCATTTTTAAGTCCAACCATATCTCCAAGAAGGGAAACAAAGAATTTGCTCTAAGAGGTCACTGCCTCCACATCCCCCTCCCTGAGGCTGGTCTGTGCAAGCTCTGCTTCCCCAGGGGGTGACTTAACTCTGATCCTTGCCAAAGGGCAGGCACTCCGCAAAGGTCTGAGAACAACAAAGACATCCTGGCCATAGCCACTAACGATAAAATAGCAAGCATGCATTCACAGGCACCGCTAGTGAATTATACCAGACTGAAATGCCTTTGGAGCTGTCCCTTTAAAACTCGAGCACGCTACCAGGCTGACTCCTCCTCCAGGGAGGTTCCTTATTAAATGAGAGCCAGCTGGCCCGGCCTCGGTTCAACGCCCCAAGCAATACCTGCAATTGAGGACTCCTCCCTGGGAGACGGCAGGCTGTCAGCATGGCTCAGGAGTTTGTGAACGGCAAAATCCAGCCTGGGAAGGTGGTCGTGTTCATCAAACCCACCTGCCCCTACTGCAGAAGGACCCAAGAGATCCTCAGTCAATTGCCCTTCAAACAAGGGTTTTTGGAATTTGTCGATATCACAGCCACCAGCGACGCAAATGAGATTCAAGATTATTTGCAACGGCTCACAGGAGCAAGAACGGTGAGTGTGCGGTTTAGTTTTAAAAGGCTCCCGGGTTGCTTTTTCTCGTTGGGGCTGTGTCTTTCTCTAGGACACCGCCGGGGTTTCGTTGTTCAAGGCTTCTAGAGGGCTTTGCAGGGTGTGGGGGAGGGCGCCTGAGAGAAGACACTGGTCACTTGAATGAGCGGCTGGCCTGCAGCCAGCTGTCCTCTCAGAGCAGAGACAGCAGCACAGCTGATGTGTGCTGTGTGTCACAGCCAGCGGGCCCAGCAGCTTGTCTGGGAGTCTCTGAGGAGTCATCTGGAGTCTTTGTTTTAAGCACTGCCGTAAAATGACAATTTTCACCCACCAGGGCTGGGGGTGGAAGGCGGGCTGGAGGGGCCGGATGTGACCTGTACATTTCTCTTATCCAGCATGGCTAAGTGCACCCTTTCTTCTGCTTTTACGTGGCCAAGTGGGACTTACTGTCCTCAATCTTTTCTCTAGGCTTTCTTTAACCATAACCTAATTTATCTATCTCTTCTATTTCTCTTATCTAACTCCTCCCACTGGAAAAATTGAATGCATCATTATCTGCCAGTTGCTCTAAATTAATTACGGTTGTTTCCAGGCCCATCAGAGTAGGGAGTCCATAGGCCAGAGTTCTGGCCTGGCTCTCACAGTGGCTTGCTGTGTGATCTGGGGCAAGTCACCATCCCTGTGACCCTCAAAAATCCCAGCTGCAAGACCAGATTAAAGTAGGTGACCTCAAAGTCCCCATAGATCGTGGGACCCTCTAAGAACTGCTGTCCTCCATCTGAAAAGACTTCCCGCCCTCAGCGTCCTGGGCTTCTGGTGGGATAACCTGCCAGCCTCATCACCTATATCGGTTCTGGGGTGAGAAATATCCCACCAGCTCACCTAAATTCCCCTTCAGGATGCACATTCTAGGACATAATGTTGGCAGAAGCAAATATCCTATTTCAGTTTGGGTTTGGTTTGACTCGTGAGGTTTTCTCTGGGTTCTGAGTATAAAGCATGGAGGTGGCCTCTCCCCTTCTCTCCAATAAGCAAGCAGCATTTTGGTGCTGAGGGATTGCTACATTGCTGCAAGCTGAGGTCCTGGAGCAGACACAGTGGCGAGAGAGGCTCTGGTGGTTTAGCGGGACCACCAGTCACACAGGGCTCCAGGCCAGTGCAAAGGCTACCATGGGCCCTGCCGGGGGCCCCCCACCCTGGGTCCCTCTTAGCCAGTGGTTCCCAAACTTTTCTGCACATTAGAATCACCTGGGGAGCTTTTAAAACAATCCTTATGCCCAAATCATACCCCATACCAATTAAATCACAGTGTCGGAGGTGGGAGCCAAGCATCAGGAGTTTGAAAGATTGCTACTTGAGTCCAATTTGCAACAAAGTTAGGGAACTACTGTTCTCAGCCCAACAGCATCTGATCGCTAGCAGGTAAAGCAAACCTCTTCCTGCATTCATTTAACAAATATTTTTCATTTCTTTGTGAAGCAATGATATTTCTTGTACTGGACTTTCAAGTTTGTTTTTAATTTTTTTTTTTTTTTTGAGACAGAGTCTCACTCTCTTGCCCTGGCTAGAGTGAGTGCCGTGGCGTCAGCCTAGCTCACAGCAACCTCAAACTCCTGGGCTCAAGCGATCCTTCTGCCTCAGCCTCCCAAGTAGCTGGGACTACAGGCATGCGCCACCATGCCCGGCTAATTTTTTCTATATATTTTTAGTTGTCCAGATCATTTCTTTCTATTTTTTTTAGTAGAGACAGGGTCTCGCTCTTGCTCAGGCTGGTTTCGAACTCCTGAGCTCAAACAATCTGCCCGCCTCGGCCTCCCAGAGTGCTAGGATTACAGGCGTGAGCCACCGCGCCCGGCCTGTTTTTAATTTTTTAAAGACACTTTTCATAGATTTTTGAATCCTGAATGCATTCCTCCAAGGGGAAGGACAGATCCTTTAAAGTTGTGTGCTTGATGATCCCCAACAGTGAAGTGTTTAGAGTTAAAGAAATTGAGGGCAGTTTCTGTCTTAGTTATCCTGTAATGACCTATGGTCCTGTGGATGTAGTAGATCAGCAGGACTTGACTGATTACTGAAACCGATGCTTTCATTCAGGCCATGTACTTGGAGAAGGCTGTTTCGGTTTTGCTATAGCCACAGCTCCTAGATCAGTACCTTCATTTATTTCTTCTCTAATGCTCTTTTCTTCATGTAGATCTGAATTTCTGTCCTATATCATTTTTCCTTCTCCCTGAACAACTTCTTTGAGCATTTCTTGCAAGGCAGTTCTATTAGGAACAAATTCCCTCAAATATTATTTGTCTGAGAAAGTATTTGTCCTGCATATTTAAAGTATGAATTTGCTGGATATGACACATATTTTTAAGCACTTACCACGTACCAGGCACTTTTCTGGACATTGGGAACACAGCCATGAAAAAAACAAACAAAAATTCCTGCCATTTTTGAACCTACAGTTTAGTGGGAAAGACAAATAATAAATACTATAAATAAAACAGTAAGTAGGGAAATGGCAAGTGTCATGTGCTGTGAAGAAAAATTAAGTAGGAAAGGGAGGTAAGGAGTGGGCAGCAGGATACAGTTTTAAGTGGAGACATCTGGGCCTTGCTGAGAAGGGAACATTTGAGTAGATCTCTACAGGAGGTGAGAGAAAGGCATGTAAGAATTTAGGGGCAGGGCATTCCAGGCAGTGGGAACAGCAGGTGCAAAGGTCCCGTGGTAGAAGTGCCTGGTAGTTTCATAGAATAGCAAGGCGGACAATATGCCTGGAGCATTGAGCTAGTAGGAGAGTTAGAGGAGATAGATAGGTCAGGAAGGCCTTTCAAACTGTCCTAAGGATGGTGGCTTGTACTCAATGTGAGATGAGATGCCCCTGGTGGGTTTTGAGCAGAAGAATGACTCGATCTCAGTTTTGAAATGATCACTCTGGCAGCTGTGGGAAGAAGAGACGGTAGGTGGGCCAGGGCGGGGTCGAAGCTGGGAGACATTAGGAGGCTATAGTAGTAAATTGGGTGAAAAATGACCGTGGCGTGTATCGGGGAGGTAGTCGAGGAAGTGGTGAGGAGTGTTGGGAAACAGCTGTGAGGAGTTATACCTGAGAAACCCTAGAGTATGGAGGATGCTGCCCAGCTGAGGCTGGGAAACCTACTCCAGGACAGTAAGGGCCCCAGTGCTACCAAACCCGTTCTTATGGTGGCAGCTGTCCTTCATCTCCTTTGACAGTAACGGACTCAAGTTCCTCCAGGGAGGGGCATAAGGCCAGGAAGGCAGGCAGCAGTGGGTGTTTCCTGTTCTTTCCTCAGCTGAATCAACAGTGCCTCTGTGCTTCCTGTTTCGTCACCATAGGCCTCCAGTGGTGTCCTGTGCAGCCTGTAGATTGGCCCCCCGTTAGGGGTGATGTTCCCCGGTGGGATTTAAGGCAGTTTTGCTGTTTCCCAGACCAGACAATGGGTGTGAGAACAAAGGGGCCGTTCAGCTTTTAAGTGAAACCAGCTTCTTTGCTAGATGGTGTGCGCAAAACTCCACCCCGATCATGTTTCAGGGTCTGTCTCAGGAGGCTGGGGCAGCTATAGGGCCGTGGGTGTTCAAAGCCTCAGTTACCCTGAGAGGACTAGGTGGCTGCTCGGTGTAGACCAGTGGTTTGCAAACAGGATCCCAGGAGCAGCAGCAGCAACACCTGGGAACTTGGTAGAAATGCAAAATCTTGGCCCCCAACCCAAATCTCCTGGATCAGAAATTGAGGGTGAGAGGAAAGAGAAATCTGTTTTAACAAGCCCTTCTGTGGTTCTGATGCACATTCAAGCTGGAGAATCTCGTCTGAGGAGAGGACTCCTTGCTGCTCAGGGCGTTGTCAGCAACTCAGTTAACTCAATCCCGAGGCCGGGACCCTGGCGGGCGGGGGGGATTTGGCAAGCTGTGGGAGTAGGGATGATTACTCAGTTCTTTCTGAAAATACAGGAGTTCAAGAATAAATATTTTGCCTCCTTGCTTAAAGTTCAGATGATTTTTACTTAGTTAGGTAAGTCCTTAAACAAAAGGAGCTCTGCAGAACAATTACATTACAATTACGTGAGGATTCTATTATGTCTCCCGTTATAACTGACCACAGCCAAGTGTTACTGGGGGGAGAGAAGCTGAAAGGTCTGAACAATTTGCTTAGGGGAAGCTTTGTTTTCTCTCAAATAATGGTCAGGATCCAGGAAAAAATTTAAGTTCCCCACCCCATCTTTCTGCAGCCCTTCTTGCAGCTAAAAACAAGGTCGTGTTGATGATGCTTCCCATTTGCAAAGCCTCCCACAGGGCCGGGTGCTGCAGGTGGAGGCAGCATCTTCTGTGACCAGAAGGGACATGGCCAGGCACACTCACCGCACAGAGCCACACGGGTTTCTTCCCACTCTTGGGGCACAGGAAATAGCTGTGAAAATATAGTGTGAGATTTCTTTTTAATTTTTAGCCTTCATTTTTAAAACCTACTTCCACCCAGACCCCCTTCTGAATAAAAATACTGTAAGACCTTATCCACAATAATTCAGCCCCTTTTCTCATCTTTCTCACTTTTTAAACAACTTAAATTCTGCCTTCTGAGAAAAATCAAAAGCTTCAAAAATATTCTCACTGCTTTCTGCCTTCCTCCATTCCCATATTCTCTGGTGCATTCCTAGTGTCTGGGGAGAGGGCTGCTGCTTCTGATCACTCCGGTGACCCACGGGGTGCTTGTCAGTCTCTCACTGCCAGGCAGCCTTTGTGTAACACCGTTGGCCTGGAAACTGAGCCCCAGTGAGGGGACTTCCTTCTGTCAGGATTCTAAAAGCCCTCTGGAATGTGCCTGCACCTAGCAGTAGGCAGGGAGTGTGTGACCAGAAAGAAACCCATTCAGCAGGTACCATGACCGTGGCCGCTGGGCTTGCCCTGGATCAGCCACGCCAGGTGTGAAGCTAAAGCAGGTGATGTCCTTGGTCCCAGAGCTGCAGCACTGAAACACCTTATGATGCATTAAAGGAAAATAAGATGCCACTACACTCCCCCTAGTTGAGGACAGAGCTTACCTGTGTTTTAACAATAGAGATGACTATATTTAATAACCATGGACTTAAAAATCAGGGGCAGAGACCTAATACAAATCCTTTTCCAGCTGTATTGAGACACGAATTCCTTCCTGATTGCTGTGGCTTGGCTTACAGTCTCAGGTGTGGGCCGGGCTGCAGAGAAACCAGATTTCAGTCAGGGTGGTCTGACGTCAGCCAATCAAAATTCTCTGCCTGAAACATGTTTCTGTAGAGTGAAATTTTTATTAAATACCTTTGACGAGTTGGACAATCTCATGCATGGCATAGTCAATTTGAAAAATAATCTGTCTTAAAAACATTCTTTAATAATGTTACCTTTATAACAGTAAGAAAGTTCTGTCCTGTAAGGAGGTTGTAAAGTGATTTGAAAAGTTTGGAATCACAGGAAATATTTAGAAGAAGGATAAAAATATTCTTTCTAATCTAGTAATTAAATTCCTTCGGTGTCCTGGGCTGTTTGCTTTCTCAGGTGCCTCGAGTCTTTATCGGTAAGGAATGTATAGGTGGGTGCAGCGATCTGATAACCATGCAAGAGAGTGGGGAACTGCTGACGCGCCTAAAGCAGATTGGAGCTCTGCAGTAACTACAGGTGAGTGGCAGGTGAGACGCCAGGCCCGGAACACTGGAGACAGTGGATTCTACTGCCATGGTCTATCATAGCGTAGCACGGGCATTCTGGCTAGGGAAGGACTGATTGCGGGTGACTTGAGGAAGTGTGTGGCATTAATCATTTGTGAATTTCACCGTTGGTAAAGGGATTAATGATGTCGATGGGAGAAATCCTTTGACTCAACCTTCATTTAGCAGATATTTATTTCGCATTGACTTTGTGCCAGACACTGCACTAGGCTCTGGGAGTATAATGATACAAAAAAGATAATATGGAACTTGTATTCTAGAGCAGTAGACAGATAATAAACAAGTGAATCACTCCTGAAACAAAAAGAACAATGTGTTAGAACATGTGGGGAGGTGGGGAGCAAATTTGGCTAATATGGTAAGGGAGGGCCTTCCTCGGGAGGGGCCGGTTGAGCTGAGACCTGTTCGACGAGACGATGACAGCTACGTAAAGATGAAGCAGCAGAACTTTTCGGGCACATGGAATGGCAAGTGCAAAGGCTCTGAGGTGGCAAGAAGTAAGAAATGTTCACGGAACAGAAAGAGAGTGAGAACAGATTGAATAAGAAGGGGGCGTCATAAGAAACGTGGGCAGGAGCCAGAGCATGGTAGGCAATTGGGATTTATTCTAAATGAAATGTGAAATTGAGGTATTTTTTTTGCTTTACCTGTGTTCACACAGCAGATCAGCTCAATCTAATAGTATTCTCAAACACAGAAACAAAATTTTCTACAATCAGTAACCTAAAGGAGATCTTTGGCTCAGTGGAAAACCACGGGATGATGAACTCTTTAGAAAGGAATCAGGGTGGTTTTGGACTCTGACGAGCGCCTCGCTCCGCCAGCTCCCCAGCACTGTCAGAGCTCGCTGGCTTCCAAACAGGCCAGTGCCACTCACTCATACACAGAGAGACTCAAGTGTTTCTTAGTCGAGGGAGAAATTAATGGTTCTTTAATCAAAATGCTCTTTGAGCAGTATCTATTGCCCACTAATTAATGACTTATCCCTTGGGCTATGAGTATACATAATTTGTGATGGTTACTCAGAATGACAACAGAAGAGAAAAAAGTCTGAAAAAATGCAACTGAGTCCCCTGAAATAAAATAGTCAGTGTTATATATTTTCTAATTTCACAGCTGGTGAACCCTATGTCTGCTTTGGTTAGCTTTAAAGTACTCAAAACCCAGTTAGCTACGATACCAAATGTTTCCTATTCTGGAACATGTTTAGCAATTTAGGCTTAATTAAGAATGGAAGCAGATGGAAAATACCATTTCCCTAACTGTCTCTATTTTGGTGTGGGCATTAGCGTCCCCCATTCCCAGAAAGTCTCTCCGTTTGCTCTGCTGTCAGGATTTTGCTGGCAAGCACACCTCAGGGTCATCTATCACAGAGTGTGTTTAAATGGCAGGAGCGATTGTTCTGGTAATGTGAGGGAAATGAGGATAACTTGCCTTACAAAAAGATCCAATTCTTTGCTTCTTTCCTGGCAGAACAAGACCCATGCTGACATCCCTCTCCAGAGCTGAACAGCGTCACAAAGGATGACAGCACTTCCTGGTGGATGGAATTTTGGGCACAAACAGCTTTTTTCTTCTTTTGGCTCAGTATTAAAAAAGTGAACCAACCTGCTCCTAACCACAGGGCCAAGAAGGTTGATGGACCATCTTGGTTTTCTTCAGTGTTAGTCCTTTGGGTTCCAGGAGACTGTAACAAGTTCTGGCCTAAGATTCACTCACTGACCCAAAAGTTGTTCTTTCCCTTTGGCATGTGTTTCCTGTTCTCCATGTGCGGGCCTACCTCTACCTCTACCTCTAAGACAGTGTTTCTCCACCATGTTTAGCCAGACCCACCCCCCAGGATCAATCTAGAGTTGGTTTTCTGCTACTGCTGAAATTTTCATTTTGCTGAGTTCAACTTTATGAGTTTGTGTTATGCAATCAGTGGGTGTTTCGAATGTGTTTTTTCAAACTACATGCAGCTCTCCACCCCACCTTGAGAATTGCTGTCCTGCAGCAGTGTTCTCAACCTCGCCATCGCACAGATCTCATAGGAAAGAAATGTTCAACAATTCTGTGAAGGGTCTAAGGGTTCAATCTGAGAAACTATGAAAAATTAAGCACTATTGGTCTTCACTTGGTGCCACGTGGAACAGAGGCACAAGTACTGAGGCTGTGGCCCTGTGGCAACACTCTATTTAAGACAATTACCCAGGTAATCCTGAACAACCATGTATTAATTTAGATTACCAGCAAAACGAAGACATAAAATGTAAAGCATTATCATAGAAAACTTGGAGCCCCCTCCCGCAAGAGTATATCTGTGAAAGAGCCAAATCTGAGAAACACTGTCCTAAATGAGTCTGCCTTTTACCCCCCACCCTTTGAAAACTTAATTCCCTACCATGAAGTTTATTTGTTCTAGAATTATAAGATTAAGTTCGTTTCATTCTTCAGTCTCTGGTGAAAATGGTTAATTTCTTTTCTAATAAAGAAGTACCTATACATGACTGAGTGATTTTTGTCCAGTTTTTTTTCATGTCCTCAAGACCTTAAGGAATGGTATTAATGTGAAACATACCAACTTAAAGCTTTATTCTTGTTTGTCCCTGCCATTATATAGACACATGCTGCTGTCCCTGAGTACAAATGGTTGATATAATTTTAAAATTTCATGCTGAAATAAATATGTCAGCATTAGCCTACTGAATAGTGTTTAGGGTTTAATAATAGTCTTTTTAATTTCATATTCCATTTTTCCATTTCCCACCTAATACCCTTATACTTTTGGCTTCTTTCCCTTGTGGGCCCTCGGCACTCCGTTCAGCTAGGATTGCTGTGGCTGACTGTGCAGGTCACGCACTGCACAATACTATGAATGCCACCCCCTGACATTCCAGCCCCTTACCCACTCTGGACCGCTTGCCTGCACTTTCTTTCACACTTCTATGTCCTTGTTCATTGTGCTTCCTCCCCTTGAGGTACCTTTTCTTGTCCTTCTGCTTTCAAATACCTGATTTATAGACAGTCTTCCCTATACCTCCTCTCTCTCCTCACTGCTTTTTGACAAAAATGATTGCTCCCTCTTCTGTAATCCAGAAACACTGAGCATGTAGGTACTTTACAACTCTTACCAGGCTATATTGCAGTTAATCATCTGTCTCAGTCTCTTGGCTGATTCAGACATACCCAAAGGCAAGAACCTAGACTTAACTATCATTGTAACTCACTTTCTGGCACAGAAAATCTATTTTATTAAAGCAATGCATGTATATGGTTTAAAAAGTCAAATTGTCTCCTCCACTTCTCTCAAATCCCAGTCCTGGTCACACATGTATTAGTTTCATGGCTATTTAAGCCTATTCAAAAATATTATAAAGTGTGTTAAACATATAGAAGAGTGTATAGAATGTATAATTCTATTTAACACCTATGTATCTACCTCCTAGGTTAAGAAATAAAGTGTGTATAAAGAGGTGTTTTTAAGGTACTGATAAAACACCCCTCCCCAAGAGTCCTCCCTCCCACCCTCCATAGAAGTAACTGCTAGTTCATTTTTGTTGTAATTATTCTGAAACTTCTCTTTATAATTTTACTCTATAATATCCCTAAGCAATGCATTTCACTTTTGAAAAGCAATAGAAAACACCAAGCTAGCTGTGAAAGGAAAGCGATACTGTCCCAATTAGACAAATGATCCCAAGCGCAGATAAGCTGAACAAGGACTCTGAGTCATAGGCCAGCTTCAGCGTCCCTGAGAGTGTTCCAAAGCCTCTTCTGGGGAAGCCTCGGCTGGTCCTGAGTCCTTGGAAACGCAGGGTGCCCCACGATCAGGAAGGCTATTGCATGAACCACGCACTGAGTGTCCCCCAGAAACATGGTCAGTGGGAGTGGGCTGTTCTGCACTTCTGCTGCCTAACTCGGCACGGCCCCACCCCCAGCTTGCAGGAGCAGCTCAAAGTACACCACACCCCTCAACTGGCCAGGCGTGTAGCATGGAGAACAGAAATGTCATCAGCACAAGGCAAGCTAAGTACAGATAACGATCTGCTTCAGGCCCATTTGGACTTTCTGTCCTTAAGGTGGAGAATCACACTGCCCCAATCTGGGCGGGCTGCCTCTATGTCCGGGCAGAGTTCTCCACGTGAGGTCTCACTTCACTGTCATTCTGGGGATTCCCTTGTCTCTCTGCTGTGTTGGATCTCCTGTGTCCTGTGACCCACATATTAGGATACAAGGTAAGCTGCCATAACAAAGACAGGAAAACATGATAGAAGCCAATTTCTCTCGTGACAGTCCAGAGGCAGGCAGGTGGCATTTGCTCCTAGAAGGCGTGACTGACCCAGGAGTCATGTGCACGACTTCTGCTCGCAGCCCATTGGCCAGAACTTGGCGTCATGGCCCCACCTCAGGGCAGGGGAGGCTGGGCAAAGGTGCATCTGGCTGGGAAGCCTCTCCCCAACTAAAACGCAGGGAGATCTATACCAAAAGAAAGAAAGGGAGAAAAGATATGGAAAGAAAATTAGCATATTGGGTCTTTCTCTTTTTTAGTCTTTTCCTTGTGAGCCCCTGTTTTCTGTCTCTGTGTTACATTTAAAAGCCTTCCTCAAATGTCTAGAGATCTGGCTGTCTGTAAACATTTAAGAATGAGGTGCTAAAACACTGGTTGGAAGATTTGTGTGTGTGGATTGGGCTTGTCCACTGGTGGGCTTCACCACAGAGGGTCTTTGTTCCAATGTCACTTTCTCAGCAAGGGTTCCCCCATCAGCCTATCTAAAAACTTGTAGCACCTGCCCCTCCACTCTCACCTAGCATTCCCTATCCTTCTTCCTTGACTTATTTTCCTCTATAGCAGGGGTCCCCAACCTATGGTGAGTTGCATAGTTATTTCATTATATATTACAATGTAATAATAATAGAAATAAAGTGCACAATAAATGTAATGTGCTTGAATCATCCTGAAACCGTCCCCCGCCCCTTTCCCAGGTCCATGGAAAAATTGTCTACTATAAAAATGGTCCCCGGTGCCCAAAAGGTTGGGGACCGCTGCTCTATAACATGTATCATCTAATATATTGTATAATTTGCTTATTTATTTTGTTTACTATCTTCACCATTAGAAGTAAGCCCCTTGAGGTCAGCTTGTTTGCATCTGTTGTATTTATTGCTGTGTCTGCGGCATCAGGAGGACTGCTTGGCACATAGTAGGCACTTGATAAAATCTGTCAAGTGTGTGAACAAATGAATTAAAAAATAAATGAATATCAGGTGTGGATCTGATCGTCTCACTGGGAGATCCCCCAACTGTTAGCTCTTGGATGCCTGTTCTTTTGAGCCATTCAGCCTCTCCAGATGCACAGCTGGGGGACTGGGCCTTATTGCCAGGGTTCTGGCTGCCAAGCAGGGCAAAGGGACTTGGCAACTCCCTAGCCACTGTGCAGACTCTCATGTAATCTCCCATTTTCTGCTGAGTAATTCTGTGTGACATGCAAGAATAGAAAGGACTGTCTTACAAAGAGCACTGAGAGGTTGGCACGAGGAGTTGGCAGAGGAAAGCCCCAAAAAAAACCAAGCAAAAAATTAATAGCCGATGCTCTACTCTTGCTTCCTGTTTACTTAAGGAAGCAAGTGATTCCATCTCTTGCAAATATCTCACTTTAATAACTGTCTTCTCTCTGCTTCTTCCAGCCTGGCTCCTGGTGCTGGACTCCTGATAACCACTGCTCCCAACTCAAGGTGTCTGAAGATGGCCCTGAAAGGGAAAGAACAGCTAGGGGTGGTAAATGGGTCTGCAAGGTCCAGACCTCACTATTTATGTCCCCAGTGAGTACTATTGTCATTATCTTGACATATGGTTGTAGCAGAAAGCCATGCTCCGTAATTTACTACACCATAATAATTGTTCACTGGTCCTAGGAAATAAAGAACTGGGCTCCTGAAATATTTTATTTAAAATTCTTTTCTTATATTAATAGCAGTCTTTTCTTATGAAATACACTGAACATTTGAAGGGGCAGAATTTAATCTCACTCATTAGTGGAAAATAATTTTATTCGGCCTGGTCCCTTTAAGCACAAGCAATATTTAAACATGGGTCTATATTTATGCACAGGTTTGTATTTCTTGTCCTCAGGGACATTCCTGGTGCGCTGTGCAGAGGTGAAGGGAGGAGAGAGAAGAAGGGGGTCTAGGAGAGCCAATGAAGGTGCAGAGCTTGTGCGACCTGCGGCTCTGGGGTTTTATACCCACTGGCCCTTCCTGCCTGCGCAGACTCCTCCCTCCCAGGCTGCTGGGCTGAAGCCTCTGGGGACTCGAAGCTGAGCTTTTTCAGAAGAGAGCAGAGCAACGGCCTTTTTCCTTTTCTCTTGTGTGCACTGTAAAACTTGGAATAGTTCACACATAAAGTAACGAGCTGTTTATAAAGTGGGGATTTTGCACTCCCTCTCATTATTCTTCCAAGTCATCCTTGAGAACTGGGTACAGACAATCTCTAACACAACCTGCCCCGGGTTCTAACCAGAGGTGTTAAACAGCAACCAAAAGATCCACTCTGGGAATGGAACGGAGGACCAGAAACTCACACAGCCGGAACCTATGGCCCTGGGGACTGTCCCCTCACACCTAGAATGTACCCTCCATGGTGGCAAGAGTGAGTGTGTAAAGCTGATGCCGGGTGAGGGTCACTGTGGGATTGGAGAGTGCCAGAGAGTGGGGGGAGGAGGGAGAAAAGAGTGGGTCCCAGGCTGACCCTACGAAGGGAAAAGTGTGGGCATCCCCAGACAGGAAAACCACCGAGAAGCCCTGGTTCTTCTCCCCATCCAGGAAGCCCACAGCAGACAGCACCAGGGAGGGGAGGATGTAGCTTTAGGCCACTGTGTTAAGGATGGTCCAATGGCTGATAGACTGTCCTTAATCTAACCAGAGGAATCCTCTTCCTCCAAATGAGGGAAGGAACAAAAGATGCAAAGTGCTCCCTTAAACACCCCCTGAGCTGGCAGGAGAAGAGAAATCCCTCCTTTATAGGAATTTGAGGAGTAAGGGACAAGTCTTCCCCATCAATGAGTGTGATCTTTAGCACGAGGACTCTGCTGATTATTCTTTGACTACTCGGGACTGAGCCCCTGTGAGCTGTAGACCGGCGGGGGTGAGGGGTGAGGGGCTATTGAGAGAGTCAGAGAATATACAGATGTATTCCTGTTTCCACAGGTATATATAAAAAGGTGCTATTCTACATAGTTTTCACTGCATCTATTTTTTTCCAATATTTTAATAAAGGTGAGCAATTGATTTATCCAGTTAAAAGTTTTTCTTGGTTCCTATTCTGTACGGCAGCAGCAGCAGAGAATAAAATATCAACTCACTTAAAGGATAACTGCTACGTACATACAATTATCTATTCAAAATATCTAATTCAGTCTTAAAAAAAAAAGCATCCCGCATTCACAGCAGCTTTTGATCATCGCTGCTTTCTCAGTTGATGGCCGAAGCATACCAGCACACGTGAGGAGGCTATGGCCTGCCTCATATTTTAATATGGAAAAAAAGGGGGTCTGTAAGCTTGGAAATATTGGAAACTATTGCCCTGGACCAAAGAGGTGGCAACTACTGATGGTTCTCAGATTTTCTGCTTATGTGGGTCGGAATCTAGCAAACAGCTGCAGTATGAGGTAGTATCAAATAATGGTTAACTCTTACCAAAGGCAATGTATAATGAATCTTAATCAGTGTTTCCTAGGCATTTTAAAGAGGCCATGTAATCTCTCTATTGGTTGAAATAAGACGAACGTAAGAATCTGCATGCTTTGGTGGTAGACACTTAGAGAGACCCAACTTCCTAGACCTTGGGTACTCACTAGGGGCCAAGTAAATTCTAAGTTTTGTGCATGTGTTCACTCATGTGATCCTCACAGCAGCCCTACAAGCCAACTCCTATCATCATCATTTACATTTTACAGATGGGGAAACTGAGACATAGGGAGGTTAAGTAGGTTGCCCAAGGTCTATCAGCAGAGCCAGGAGTTAAGCCCAGGAGGCTTCCAGGAGCACACACTCATACCCACTCTACTTTTCATTCAGCCTTCCGCTGTAGAGCCTGTGTTTCCTGGCCCAATGGAACCACTGGCAGTCCTCCCTGGGCCCATGGGCACTGAGCCACAACCTCAAAAGACAATTTGATTCATCTCCAGAGCAGACTGTCTCTTAGCTCAGTGTTTCCCAGAGGAGGTTCCTCAGAACACTGGTTCCATGGCACATGGATAAATGTTACATGAAAAAGGGCTTCCACGGTTAAATGAGTTTGGGAAATGCTGGGCTACACAATGCTGGCCTGCAGGGCTTGTGCTCATTTGGAGTACACGCCTTTTATCTGGGAAACTTTAAAAACTGATGCTCTTAGCCTCATCAAACCCCACAAGCATATAGATGTTCACTTCTCTCCCTTTGCTGAGATACAGGAAGAGGGCGACAAAGATGAATGGTGAGGAAACATCCTCCCTGAGGGGCGCCTCCAGTGTGGACAGGTGAAGTAGGGATGGGTCATGCAGGGTCATGCAGCAGATGAGCTCAACTCGGGCCCTGAACCCAGTCTTACCCCTGGGACTCTCTGGTTGTACTGTGATATCAGTGATACAGTGTGGATGTTTGGCCTCTCCTAATCTCATATTGAAATTTGATCCCCAGCGTTGGATGTGGGGCCTGGTGGGAGGTGTTTGGGTCATGGGGATGGATCCCTCATGAATGGCTTGGTGCCCTCGGCATCATAGATAATGAGTGAGATCTTGCTTTATTAGTTCACCCGAGGGCTGGTTGTTTAAAGGAGCCTGGCACCTCCTCCCTCTCTAGCTCCTTCTCGTGCCATGCGACACCATATGACACGCCTGCTTCTCCTTCACCTTCCTCCTTGATTGGAAGCTCCCTGAAGCCCTAACCAGAAGCAGATGCTTGTGCCATGCTTCTTGTGTAGTCTGCAGAACCGTGAGCCAAATAAACCCCTTTTCTTTATAAATTACACAGCCTCAAGTATTCCTTTAGAGCAACATAAAACAGACTAAGACAATCATTGTCTGGGACATGTCAGTAGAAGTGAATGCTTGATTTGTCCTGGACATTAGTAGCAGAGTGAGGCGGCAGCAGGGAATGGTCCTGGGACTGACAGCTGTACCCAGGGGACACCCACACAGGCTTGTGAAGACTGCCAGCGTTCATCAGGCGCACAGCTTGACCTTGGAAGCTGTCAGAGCCCTTAACATTTTAGTGTGCGTTGTGAATTTCCAAAGTGGTGATAAAGTACCCATTATAGCTCCAAGCTCTTACCTAATCGTCCTTTCTTTAAGAAGCACCTCTCAGAATTCATTTAAGAGTCACAGCATTGGAAATGCTGATTTATTACCCTCTCACTTTTCTTCCCTTTGCCAATTCTCACTTGCTTTTCTGTAGTTAGCACCATTTCATGCAAGGGATGCCGCTATGGTCTGAATGTTTGTGTCCCTCCAAAATTTACGTGTTGAAATTCTACCCGCCAAGGTGATGGTATTAGGACGTTGGGTGGGCTTTGTGGGAGGCGACTGGGTCATGAGGGTGGAGCCCTAGCTTGTCCTTTCTGCCTAGTGAGAACACAGTGAAAACGCCATCTACAAACCAGGTAATGGGCCCTCTCCAGACACAGAAGCTGCCAGCACCTTGGTCTTGGACTTGCCAGTCTTCAGAACTGTGAGAAACATATTTCTGTTGTATATAAGCTACCCCGTCAATGGTATTTTGTTATATCAGCCACAACAGCCTAAGACAGATGCTGAACAGATGTATCATGTCAGTGTTTGGCATTTCTGCTATTAAGCATACTCTAACTTACTTACACTTTCAGCTAATGCATTGATGTAAGTCCCAAAGTTCCCAATAATGACACAACATCCATCAGAGTCTTCACCTGCTGGTTCAAACCAAGCATCATTGTAGTCTGAAGTCTGTGCCAAGAATTGTTGGAGCTGATTTATCAATACAGTCCCAAGCATTAGCAACGTGTAAATGGCATCCTTAAGACCGAACTCTTTTGGAAAGTCATAGATCCTAGGGCCCTGTTAACTGCAGCAAGCATGCCATTACCAAAAATAAACACAAAAAAGTGTTTATACTTGCTCTTCATGAACTGTAGAGTCCCTTGGTCACAAGGCTGCACTGAGAGTGTTACATGGGAGGTGGATAATAAATTCACAAGAAGTTCATAAGGGAGTATGAGAAGCATCTGCCCAGAAACAAAATTTTTCCATTTTTATCTAGTTCTGCCGTCCTTCATTGATCTCACGTCACTGGTCTACAGTGGTCATGGAACCAGTCAGAACACGTGTTTCTATTAATAGTTACCCATGATTTTCTCTCTCCTTTTTTCCTTCCTTCCTCCCTTCCTCCTTCCCTTCCCTCTTTTTTTTTTTTTTACAACTTCATTAAGGCATATTTTATAGCTTATATAATTCAACCATTCCAATTGTACGACTGAACAAGAGAATGGTCATCTAAGCTGCATAGCTTCTAAGAGGAACTGCCCTAGGACCTGAACTTGCTGCTCCAAACTATAGATTTTTATGGTTTAGAAGCCACGTGGATTCAAATCCTGGTTAGGCTATTTCCTAGCTGTGTGACTATAGGTCAGCAGATCTCTCCAGTCTCTGTTCTTATTATGAGAATTAAAATTAAATTAACTAATTAAATTAAAATTAAAGATGATTAACAGAGAAACCTCGCTCCCTGGCTGTCAGGGCTGAATGGGCCCAGCCACCAGCCCCCCTTCTTTTCAACCGCTTCGTACCAGAGTATGCTATTTTCCTATTATCCATTTTGGGGTACGTCAAATATCAACCACAAGGATGGTGTGTTAACTAACCGGTCATAACACTGAAAGAATCATGATCAAATTAAACTTTGGAATAGTTTCCTAAGAGGGCGATGGAAATGAAAGTGGGGAAGGAAGGATGACCTTGATGACTCTTTGACCTTGGAGTTAGCCTTGCAAGTAAACTCAAAAAGCATGTCCCCCAGTAACATACCCAGTCTTCACTTGTCTTCCTCACACTGCACAAAGACAGCCGTGCAGCAGCACCTTCAAAGGAGGGCGTCAATATCTGTCTTAGCTGGATTATTGCATATTTTTTGGGAATGTTTAGGAGGCTGTTTTCCTGCTGGTAGAGCATGTGTACTTTGGAGTCAGGTCTGAAGTCTTCTCAGCTCTGCCACTTATTAACTATGTGAACTTAGGCTGTTACTCACTGTGCTCATTTTAGAATGGAGATGCTGACAGTCCCCGGCTGATGGGATTGCTGGGACAATATAATGACGACGATAATGAGTAGTAATACGTGCAGAGTGCTAACTCTGTGCAAGGCACTGGGTTCAGCACTTTCTGTGTGTGACCTCATTGACCCCTCCAATGACACTATGAGGTTGGCACGTCCATTAGCCCCATTGTAGAAATGAGCAATGAACAAGCCAAGTGCAGAGAGAGCCTTCCCTGTCTAAGGTCTCACGGTAAGGGGTGGAGCTGGAATTGGAATTAGCCTGGGAAGTCTGCTCAACCACCCCACCAGACTACTTTCCTTGCTGTAGTATCTCTTTCAGAGGAAACAATGTATGCAAAATGGCCCTTAGTAAGAGCACAATAAATGGTAATGTTGAAATAATAAAGAATTATAAAAATAACCTCAATTTCCTCAGGCCTCGCCAGCCTAATGGACTTCATACAAATACCTCTGCCTGCTCCAAACAGAGGCTACACAGTCTCCCAGTTATTACTGGGGTGTCTCACATGGCTCTCCTGTCCTCCCCGAATCCCTGCCTGTGAAGTCCCTTGAGAGTGGCACCTCACCCTGCCTCTGATGTTGCTGTCCCCTAGGCCATCGGCAGAAATGGGGCCCCTGGGCCATAACAATCAACACTGCTGACTTGGAGACCAGGGACTCTGCAGGGTTCTCCATTAACTGTGCTCTGGTACCTTCAACAGACATTCCTTAAGTAACTATTGTGTTTCGGAGATAGTGCTAGAAGAAATACAAAAACAAAGTAAGATACAAGCAACAAGTATGTCCAGACTGACACCCCCGTAGCAGCTTGGGACACCCTGATTGTCACTAATACTGAGGTCTTATACAACTGTGGTCCCCAACTCCTGGGCTGCAAATTGATACCAGTCCATGGCTTATTAGGAACTGGGCTGCGCAGCAGGAGGTGAGCAGTGGGTGGGCGAGCAAAGCTTCATCTGTATTTACAGCCACTCCCCATCACTCACATCAATGCCTGAGCTGCACCTCCTGTCAGATCAGTCACTGTCTCCTATCACCCCCAGACAGGACCATCTAGCTGCAGGAAAACAAGCTTAGGGCTCCCACTGATGCTGCATTATGGTGAGTTGTGTAATTTTAAAATGATATATTACACTGTAATAATAATAGAAATAAAGTGCACAATAAATGTAATGTGCTTGAATCATCCCAAAACCACCCCCCTCCTCCATGCTGGTCCATGGAAAAATTGTCTTCCATGTAAATGGTCCCTGGTCCCCAGGCTGTCCCCAGGCCTTGGCTAGGGGCCCCTCCCGTCTTCAATGGCAGCATCTTCACCTCTCGCCATCACACTGCCTCCTCCTCCAACCCTTACTCTGCGGCCTCCCTCCTGTAGGGCCCTCGTGATTACAGTGCACCCACTCGGGATAACCTCCTGTCTCAAGATCCTTAATCGCATCAGCAAAATCCTCTCTGCCATGAAAGGAAACATGCTCACAGGTTCTGGAGATTACGATGTGGATGTCTTCGGGGAGGCCATCAATCTCTCTCCTCTGGGGAGGAAGGTGAGAATATGCACTTTCATTTGCTTGCATTCACATAAACACTGTTTCAATGCGTAAGAAATAAATGTGATTATCTGCGGGGGATGTAGGACATGGAGGCAAGGAATGGGAGCAAGGACTTTCTCCCCAAAGTTTACTTTTTACATTATTTTGAGCTTTGAGCCAGGCATATCTTACCTATCACACAATGTTAACCCTAAAAAATAAAGAGAATGAGACCCCTTTTAGTTATTTCTGGCTGTTGATCCGTTCTGCTTGAACACGACATGTCAGAGACTAAGACACTGGGAAATTTGGAGTCCTACAGGTTACAAGTATTAAGAGAAAAAGCATCTTAGTGGTGATGCAGGTACAGCAGGGGGAGAAACAGAATCTTGCCTGGGTATGAACAAAACAAGACAGGCACTACGTCACAGATGAGGGACTAAGGTCGACCTTTGAGGAAAAGTCAATGTTTCAGTTTTCATTAGTTGGGTTTTTAGTTAAAGTTCTAAAGATCTTCCCAATCTAAGTGCCCAGCAAAGGAAGAGGAGGTGAGATCCCATTCCTTTCTGCTTAATTAAAAAAAAAAAGTAATATATTGTGTCCACTAAATTGCATTGTATTTTCTTAAATGGAAGAAAGAGTTCAGAGCTCTTTGCTCTGAGCATGTGAGAGAATGTCAGACACTCTCAAACTAATGCTGATCATCAGCTCATTGCTGAACATTTAACTGTAACAGTAGAACAGGACAATTAAGATTTTGAGATTTAGCCTGCCTCATGACAGGGAAATCATGTGCATGCAGTTAAAGGAGCCTTTGCACACAGTCCAACACTATGTGTGGCACTGGGGGCATTACCCCCTTCCTTATGCCCCAAAAGAACTCCTCTGTCCCCTCATCCTATCTTCCTGCCTGAACTCCAGTGGAGACTCCCAGGCAAAAGTGTCTGCAAGGATCATTTTGTTTATGGCCCATCACTTATCACTTTTCCATTCTTTATGTTCGACTCCTCAGGCGACCCTGATCACACAGGTCCCACATGCCAGCTGACTCTGGCTACTTCTAGCATAGGGCAAACAGTTCTAAGTGTGAGCCTGCTTTTCATCTTCATTTGCCAGTTTGTGATTATTGTTACAGCTGGGGCAATCTGGCCTTTTTGGTGCCATTTCTTACACACATGTTTTGCCAGGCCCTACAGCTTGAAGGAGCATTGGGAAGGGCATCACAAAGATAAATCAAAACGTGGTCTCTGGCCTCAAGTAATAGCAAAGTAGAGACGACCAATATGCAAATACCTAGAAATGCCTTAAGTGCCATAACAAAGGTATGAATAAAGACCTGAGGAGAGACACGTGCAAAAGCAATTAATTCTTCCTGACAGAGTCACAGAAAGCAAACAAGAAATGATGTTTAAGTTGGGCTTTCTAGGAGAGATGAGAGCTTGCAAATTAGACAGGGAATGGCAACCCAACCTAAGCCATAGGAAGAGTATGAGGAATGCAGGTGCACAATCTGAATGGACATCCAGTGTGTCAAGATGGGGGCATCTTTTCTGTCTGGAGGAGGAGTGCCCAGGCAGGAAAGACAGGGCTAGGTTATGAAAGGCCTGGGTGGTAATGCGGACTGTGGAGGTTCTTCTATAGGCAATTGGAGTTTTCTAGAAAGGTGTGTGCCCAGATTAAACTTGTGTTAGGAACATAATTCCAAGGAACTGTGGAGCCCTTTGTGAGTTTAGTAGGCTTTAATGTCAATTTGGGAAGGTTCAGGGGAGGGACCACATCATACAGTGCACAACCTATGCTCCAGTTAAGGCTGCCTGGTCTCTCTACCCTGCCCATCTCAGCCCCAGAAGTTCCAAATTCTTATCCCTCCATTATGCAGGGCAGCTTCTCTGCTTCTCAAGTCTTGGCCCCAGCCAGCACTCAAGCCTGCAGGGGACTGACTTCTATGTTAAATAATCACCAAAGCATTTTTTTAAATAAAGGCAGTTATCTTGCTAGGAGAAATTCTGGTACCAGCTGTTAAAGGTAATATACATTTCTTTATGTCATCACACACATATGAGTCATCTATAAATATCAGCAACATTCTAAATATTTTACACATAATGGAAATTATCTGTGAAACAGAATTGTGCTTGAGAAGTGCAATGCAGTATTCCCAAGGTCATTTTAGCATTTCAACATCCAAGGTAAAATAACTACAGGACACATCATTAAACTTGTTTTAAAAAAGGTTTATTTGTTACAAAATGTTAAATACTAAAGCTAAAAACATATAAATTCAGGTCAGGCTATATTAAAATACACACATAACCTTCTTTGCAAAATTATTAAAGGTTGAATTAAACAGATGCTTTAAATAAAATAAAGTACTCTTTGAAGACATTTTTGTCTAATTAACTATATCAGTGTAGTGTAGTTTTCAAAATTATAGTTGAAAAGTTCAGCTGTCTTGGAAATCAAATTCATCCAATTCTTCAGTCTTCTGGTACTACCCAATATGAAACTACTACGCAGGCTTGGACAGGGTTAATTTCAGTTATGTTACTGAACATTCTATATTACAAACCTAGTCCACTATAATATGAACATGGAGCAGTCAGAAGTGTACAAAGGGTTAAATAGGGTGAAAACCTGGCCCAGAAAGAAAAGGGCTTAGTTCTACTGTACAGTATCTTCTCTAATTAAAATGGTAAATATATTGAAGCAGAGATCAGCACAAAGCATACACCCATCTAGAAATAATCTTTCAATTAAAAACAAAAACCTCAAAACCAGCACTCATTTCTCCAAGATAGTTTATAAGTACTTTAAAATTTCTTATGATTTTAAATTGAGTTAATTTAAAGGTATTGAAGAGTCAGTCTATATCCAAATGGATTTAAACACTAATTTGATTACTGTTCTGACTAGCTCTGGAGAGCTGTGACATTTGGGTGTTTGAGTTACTCGTACAGATGGTAAAGAACTTTCATCATAAAAACTACATGCTCTATACCAACTGAACACCAGCTTCCCACTCCAACCCCCACTCAGGTCAAACATCCTAAAAGAACTATCTATAGTCTATTTAAGCATTAAATAGTATTTTCAAGAAAATATTTTGCTCTGCAACTTACATTTTTCAATTTTCTAGATCAAGTTACTGATTTAGAATTTTCAATGCTGAATTCATATGGGGTGAGAATATGCTTATGAAGAAAAAAAGGCTATTACTGTATTTTAAAACTTAAACGTAAATGAATTTCTAGAGATTTACTACAGTATCTATTCTTTATAATGCTAATCCTTGTCAAATGGTTGCCAATAATTAAGTGATTAAAAATACAAAAAAACATACAATGCATTCCAGTAATCTTCATTGACACAGTCCAATTAAAATCAGGTTTCTTGGAATATATCTATAGGGAATTTTTACTATTTTACTCTGACAGTGTTGGTATACATACAAGAGCTAACTGTTTGGGATCCTAATACTATGATATAAAACTGATCAAACCTTTGAAAAGTTGGAAAAACTAAAAACTATGTGTATTCTAAAGTCACTGGAAATTAAAAGGAAAATATATTCCAATACTGAATTAGAGATGAAAACGCTGCTAACCATAAATGGTAATCTGTTTTTCCATCTCTAGGCTTGTGAGCTTCTGATGTAATGATTTCTCTATACACGTGATACAGGAGAAACTCCAATTCTGTCCTCTATCCTGGTCCATTCTCTCTACATGTAACTGGTCTTTCATTTAAATCATTTCTTTTAACTTACTGGGTCATCTTGAGGACAAGATTCGTGCTACTCCTCATCAAACGGTCTTGAGGTCCTTGAAAACAATTCAAACAATTTAAGACACTGGCATTCTAATGTTAGTAAATACTCTTAAAAAAAAGTCTCGAGGCTTCCATAGCAAATTCTCTAGAGGAGGTCTTTTCCTATGAGTATCTTTATAAATGTGTATTAAATTCAGGCTGGTCAGTTACTCTTACCACTATCCTGCTCTTACAGAATGATCAAGAAAGTATTTGTTCATCTGTGATAGAGCCAGGCTGTGAGTGTTTTAAAGCATTTTTTCCCTTGCTAGCCACTAGCCCAGGTGGCACCCACTAGCCCTGGGTGACACAGACCTCCCCAAAGGTGGGGATCTCCATATGCGCTCTTCCCTCCACCCTTTACATTCTAGGGTGGGCCTCCTTCTCTTCCCTTGGTACCAGTGCCTCTTTCAGCTTTCAGAGAGAAAGCTGTTTGAGCAAGAAAATGTAGTATATTTCCTGCCAGGAAATGTACACAATTTGGGGGGCTTAGTGCAAAGTGAAAACAGGGGCCCTTCTTCAAACATTATTAAGAATTTCAAGACAGTGATAGCAGAGCCTTGAATCAAGTGCAGGGCCTTTCTAAGCGTGGGGCCCTGTGGGCCTACAGAAGTTACATGCTGAGATAGCCCACTCTGTTTAGGTTTCCTGCCTCATCAGAATCCCGGAAGGAGACAAGGTAGCTCCATTGGGTTGTCCAGATGAAAATCAGGACTTTTTTCATAATGATTCAAACATTGTCACAATTGGGAACAAAGTGGCATTTCACTTTCAAAACCCCAGGTAAATCTCTATTCCTAAAATGTCATCTTGGACTGATTACTCACTACAGAAATAGTTATACAGGGACTTTAAATGCCCCTTATTTTAAAGCGCAATTAATCAGACATGATGAAATTTCTGTATTAATCCTATATGACTTTTTTAAAATTTAAGCATCTTAACTGGGAAGGGTCTTAATATCACTAAAGTAACAGGATATCTTAAAGGGAAAATGTAGCTGTACAACAGCTTTATATTCTAGGGTGAAGCCTTACTTTTTAGTCTATGGTATATTCTGTTCCCTTTTAGGACCACAATAGCAGTTTTTTCAAAGAGAACTAATGAACATATTAAGCTGTATGGTAATTTTTTTTGTTTTTTCAGAGCCCATATTGGTTTCGGTCATAAGAATTTTACTGGAACCCAGAGGTATACCATTCTTCATCATAATAAAAAAATGTCATGTATATAAAAGCTCCAGGTTACATTACTAAGCAACGACATTTCCGGGAGTGAATATACTTCCTGTATTCTGCAAGCTGCTTCAAGTACATATTCGACGGCCATCTGTGCTTTTCAACAAAACTGCGTTCTTCCACTGAAATTTTAAGAAAAAGAATGTTAACTGAATATATTTTATTTTGGATCCAGTTAAGATATTAACTACTAATCTCCTATTTAAAAGATGAGATCCACACTCTGCTATATATCCCCTACCCTTCCCTCAAGCCTTCCAAAATCGTTTAATAACATTTAACATCTTGTTTAAAACAATCATCAGGATACAAGTTATTATATGATGTACAATTATGTACATCTTGTCTACCACTTCATCAAGTAGTATTTGATTATTTTCCTTTTCTCTTTCAATAAAACTTTTGTTTTTCCTGGAGATAAGTGACTCACTTTCTCCACTTAGTTCGTTTTCTTTGTACGTAACTCAATTTTCCAAACTCTTTAAAGTCCTCTCAATTCTGTTTCCCATTCAGCCAGTCATCAGATAATCTATCCATTCCTGCTTTTGCTGCTGCTGCTGCTGCCCAGGGGCCTGCACCCTCATCAGTGCTCACTAGACCTGTTTCCTGCTTTAGTATTGGATCTCTCCATTCCTGAACCCTAGGTCCTTCATTTTCTTTATTCTCTAGTTTTGGCAAAGCACTGCCTTTATTAGCTTCCTGAAAAGGGGGCATCTAAGAAGTATAATATTTTTGAGACTTTTTTTTTTTTTTTTGGTAGAAATGGGTTCTTGCCATGTTGTCCAGGCTGGTCTCAAACTCCTACCCTTGTGTGTGATGAAATGTCTTTAGTCTGTCCTCAAACATGATTGATAATTTGGTTTGGTATATAAATCTAAGATGAAAACTCTCCTCTGGATGTTGAAGACAGTACTCCATTGCTTTCCGTAATAGTTCCCAAAGTTGTTAAGAACTCCACTGCCATTCAGATTCTTAGTCCTTGGTAGGTGATCTACGTTTTTTTCAAATTCTGGAAACTTCTAGATTTTTCTATTTATACTCAATGTTCTTACATGTACCAATGGTGTACACTGTACATTCACTAAGCAGAGCACTTAGCAAATCCTCCCAATTTGTTGACTTGGGTCCTTTAGTACTGGGATAACTTCTGTATTATTTCTTCGATAATTTCTTACCTATTGTTTTTCTTTTTCTGTATGAACTTCTATTAGTCTGATACTGCACCTCCTAGACTAAGTCTCCAATTATTTTTATTGATTGATTGATTGATTGAGACAGGGTCTCGCTCTGCCTCCCTCACTGGAGTACAGTAGAGTCAGCACCACTCACAGCAACCAACTTCAAACTCCTGGGCTAAAGCTATTCTCCCTGTGTTAGCCTCCAGAGTAGCTAGGACTATAGGTGTGTGCCACCACGCCTAGCTAATTTTTTTTTTTTGGTAGAGATGGGTTCTTGCCATGTTGTTCAGGCTGGTCTCGAACTTCTGGCCTCAAGCAATCCTCCCACCTCAGCCTCCCAAAGTGCTATCTATGATTACAGATGTGAGCCACTGTGCCCGGCTCAATTATTTTTAAAAATCTCTCCTGTCTTTTTACCTTTTTGTCCTGCTTTCTTGGAGATTTTCTTATCTTTACCTTTTCCTATTTATTTAGTTTTTTTAACTATCATATTTTTAATTTCCAAGAACTTTTTGTCCTTTTATTGTTTTTAATTGTAACAAAATACACATAACATAAAACTTACCATCTTAACCAATTTTAAATGTACAGTTCAATAGTGTTAAGCACAGTCACACTGTTACACAACTAACCTCCAAAACTCTTTTCAACTTGTAAAACTCTACCCATCAAACAGCTCCCTACTTCCCCCGGTCGCTGGCAATCATCGTTCTACTTTCGTCTCTGTGAATATTATTTCTTTTTAACGATGTTTCAGTCCTACGTAGAACATTATTAAAATCCTACAAATAATATCTCTTACTCTTTAAGGATCTTCGAGGATATTAATTTCAAGGTTTTTTTTTTTTGTAGGTTTTCGTCTATTCCTGTGTCTCTCTATTCCTCTAAGTTCCTTCTCTTCTATTTTTATTTATTTCGTTTCATTTTTGTTACCTATCTTTCATGTCAGAGATTGCTTCAAATATCTGTTGATCCTCAGCAATCTCTATATCTAAGAGAGAGACATTGAAAAGCTCTCTGGAAACCTTTCAGGCACGGCAGGACTTGCTGACTGGTGGGACGCACCACAGCATGACTGAGCACGATCTGCTAGATTCACTGAGAGATCCCCAGTGATGGCACCTGTACGTTTGTTCTCTGAGGACAGAGAAGGGTGCTCCAGTTTCACGCCCAGGTATGGGAATCAAGGTGGCAAGTACCTAACTGCCAGCGCTCTAGATCTGATACGGAAAGGAGGCTGACGCTTCACTAAACAGTGTGTGCTTTCACATAACCCCCAAGTGTCAGTCCAGCTCCTCACCCCTGATCTCAGTTATACCTGGAGGAGTTCATGGTTCTGTAACTTTTTTGGTTTAATTTCTCCAGAAATAAACTTCCCATCTCCTATGAAGATGCAGAAGCAGCTGCCTGCCTGGGTGGAGCGGGTGGGGCAAAATCTTCTTAATTAACATTCAACTGATTGTACTGCTTTCGGCCCCACACCCCATTCTGGTTTCTGCAACACCAGGTGCCAGGTATTTCTAAGGTTCTTCAGGATTTTCCTGGGTGAATCAGCTTGTTTTTCATCAACATCCCCTTCTGTAGGCACTTAGGTTTCCCTCTGCTAAGTCAGTTTCCACTTCTCCATCTACTGTTCAACCTCATCTATTATAATTTGGATTAACAAGGTCTTGATCCAGGCTGCAGGACCTGGATAAAAAGAAACACACTAGCTGCTC
>NW_012147189.1:10452980-10483572 GCF_000956105.1 Propithecus coquereli | reverse complement strand
TAAGAATGTCCCTTCGAATTGACAGCAAGCAGAAGCATGCCTTATCTTTAGGAATAGACTTTGTTTTTTCTTGCACAAAGTAGATGGTTAATAAACACTTGTTTTGTTTAGATGTGATCATGTGTCTCTGCTGTATCAATAGTTGAGTTCTACCTAAGGAGGCTCTGAATAGGTGTATGATGTTTGTTGACCTGCTGAATACATCTACCAAAAACCGAGTGTTCCTTGCTTTCCTTAACTGTATGAGCAGATGAATGAAACCAAGAGATTTTTACATCTTTTACCAGCAGAATCCTTTTTACAAAGTAAAATTTTATGTAGAACTCTAAGATACAAAAAGCAGAAAAGCAGAGCTACTCTGATTGAAGGCAGGAGGGAAGAGACTGAGAACTGTACATTTTAGCTTCTCTTCCCTCTCCCTGATTTCCTCCCTCTCCCTCTCCTCACTCCCTCCCTACTTTCTGCCCCCTACCCTAGAAGACCTTCAGGCATCTCTACGTAGATTTCTTTGTCCAGAGTTTGACTACTTGACTAGGTAATCTTTCATTTCCTTTTCTATTTTTCTTTGAGTCTGTGCTAGGTAATAACATGAGCAAACTACTGTATCTAAACTGATTGCCTACTCTGACAACTACTATATTTTCATTTTTTCCCTCTTAGGCAGTACTAAGAAGCTTGCCCTTTGATTGGTTTTAATCTTTATAATTTACCTTGGAAATCACATTACATACACTCTGCTCATAAGTTTCAAAACACTCTTTGATAAATAATTGTTATTTAAAAGTAACATGAGAGACACCTATATAGATATTCTTAATAAATAGAGATATCCAGGACAATAAAACTATACATTATATAGTTAACAACAGTTAAATTCCTTTATAAAAAATTTTAAATCCATACTGTTCAAATTTTGCTTCTGACTTTGGTAGTTAAAACTAAGATCTTATCACAACCAAATGCCACCTAAGGACACACTTCACCACCTTATCTATTTCAGGAAAAAAATGCATTTAAAAATGGATGGGAGCTATAAAATAGTCATTAGAAATCTTCTTGTGTAACCTAAGTCAAGCTGCTTATGTAACACAGGTGACTATAAATTAAATGCCCTCAATTACCACATTGTATAATTTAAAAGAAACGCATTACACTGACTATTCTTATTTGTTAAACCTACTATTTCTACAAATTATGTCTCAGACCTAAGAACAAATAACATAAAAAGTTTTCTTTTCAAGACAGAAATTGACAATCTACCTGAAAGATCCTGAAATTCAGGCTTTTGACTGAAGATGAGGTAGTTAGTGGCAATGAAATGAAGTAGCCAGGTTGAAAGGCAATCAGAGTGGTGAAACTGCAAGAAAAATGACAAATGAAACAATACCGCACATAATGACCATCAGTATGATGACTACATCAAGAAGATGGTCTGGGAGAAATCATGGAGAGCCCATACCCACGTTCAATGTGTCAATTTATGATGCAGCCTTCAGTCTATTGTGACAGCAAAAAGGAAGAGGAAGCATTAGTAACAAGTATCAAAAATACACCATTCAGTGAAGAAACCAAATCCACAGGGAATAACAAGCTAACACTGTGGGAGTGGCCAAACATCTTTAAGCAGATGCCTGGCTGCATCTGTGGCTAACAGACTATTTGAGGTTCTTGAAGATTTACTTTAAGCCTTTAATCTAAGTCATGGACTTCACTAACCGCACTTGTATCTGCGTAGCAGATTATGGTGAGCGATATCTAAACAAGTTTGCCTGAGGAGCAAAACAGAAATTATTTTGAGGAGGAAACATCATTGGCCTAAAGGTGCGGGTTTCAATGTGTAAATATTTCTAAGAGAAAATTATGTCCAAATAGTTGCTTTTAACAGGAGGTACCGTTACACTGAGCAGGATTTCCAGCTCAAAGCTCCTCGTTCTGAATTCCAACAGCCGCTAGCGGAGGGAAGACTCAAAGCGACCTGGCCATTGACATCACCTTGGTGCCAAGCAGTGACACTCACTGACTCATCCAAACACCAGTTCAGATGACAGTACCTTGCTGGCAGGCAACTTTGGTACCTGAGTATAGTTCTTTTAAAATTATTGCTATTGTGGTACAATATGCATAACAAAATTTACCATTTTAACCATCTTTAAATGTGCAGGTCAGTGGCATTAATGACACTCACAGGGTTGTGCAGCCAACATCACTATCCATTTCCAGATCTCTTCTATTACCCCAAACTGAAACTCTGTACCCATTAAATAATAACTCCGCTTTCTTCCTATCCCAAGGCCCTGCCTGGCAACCACTATTCTACTTTCTGTCTCTATGAATTTGACTATCCTAGGTACTTTATATAAGTGAAATTGTGCAATATTTGTCCTTTTGTGTCTGGCTTATTTTACTTAGCATAATGTCTTCCGAGTTCATCCATATTGTAGCATACATTGAAATGTCATTCCTCTTTAGGGCTGAATAATATTCTGCTGCATGTATATGCCACATTTTGTTTATCCATTCATCTGTTGATGGACACTTGGGTTGTTTCCACCTTTTGGCTAAGGAGGACACTCAAAAATATTAAATAAGCAATGAATAATGCTAAGTTGAAAAGACACTTGTAATCTCAAATCTTAAGGAAATAACTCATTTGTTCTTTAAAAAAAGCTATGTGGTGTGAAGAGTATTTTAACACATAAATTCATAAGTCCCTCCCATTTTCATTATATAAAATCAGAAGTTTTGAATTAGAAGGGACTTTACAGTTCATCTAATCCCACGTCACATTTTAACAGTCTTTTGGCAGATGAATGTGAGTGATCTCAAAACCCTTCAGCTATTTTAAGCTACCTTTAGCTAAATAGCTATTTTAAGAAGCCATCACTATTAATAGATGATTAACCCAGAGCTGATAACATCCAGAAGGTCAGGACATTGTCTAAGAGCTGAGACTTTGGAAGAGAACGGATATCTTAGAAATGAATAGCTGTCTACAAAAACATTCTTAAAATGCAGAATTTTATTTTTAACCAAGATTTAAGATATCATAATTGTGAGCTCTTGGCAAGAGATGGAATACATCTCACTATAAAGACTAGGTTTATATGAAAGAATACGTTCTGACCTAAGAAAATAGGTTTAAACTGAAATGAGCAACAGACTAAAAAAGAAAGGCATTTAAAAAATCATAAACCGAATGCTATAGAACTTAAGAGCTAATATATATGAAGAATGTGGAGAAAAGACCCGGCAACTCTCAGAAATAAAACTTGTAGCCTCGGGTAGCCAAATATGTATAAGTAACAAAATGAATTTAATGGTTTTTGTTTTTTCTTTTAGAGACAGGGTCTTGTTTTGTCACCCAGGCTGGAGTGCAGTGGCTCAATCACAGCTCACTGTAACTTTAAACTCCTGGTCTCAAGCGATGCTCTACCTTGGCGTCCCAAAGTGCTAGGACTACAGGTGTGAGCCACCGTGTCCAGCCAATTTAAATTTTTAATGTGAGAATAAATACGACTTTATAGGAATCACCAAATCTTGGATAGATAGGGTTTAAATACGAGTAGAGGTAAGTCTACCTCAGTGTGAAGAAATTGATCTGATTAAGAGAAACAAACTTCTGTATTTTAAGATTTCACTTTAATGGAAATATAGGAACCCTGGTAGAGAAGTGAGAGAAGTTAGGGGAAAGTGGATGCAGAGGTGAGAAAATACCAAAACTTCTCCTTTCTGTAAGAAGGTATGAATGCTGCTTTCCTGATACACAGTACAAAACTGGCAGGGATGACAAGAGAGTGATTAGAAATTTTCATTATTCAGAAAGCTACTGTGAGTCTTACTCTGCTAAAAGACAATTTCATCTCCTAAAAGGCAGAGAAATGGTGAGGGAAAAGTTAACCAAATTCTGACGGACAGGATGAACTGGCTGGCAAAGTGAAACCTCAAAATAGGAACTTCAAAGAGACCTTGGGAAGAACGTTACCTATTATCTGAGATTCATAATTGCCGAGTTAGGAACTACTGGGAATAGAATAAAGGAAAATTGATAAATTTAGGCTTAATCTTAGAAAATAAAAAAGTCTTCAGAAAAAAAAAATAAAATTCAAAATGAACTGATATCTTAGATTTTTATTTAATACAGGGGGGTTAAAATAAGGATAATCACCAAATCAGAAACCAGAGAATCAGGGAAAAACAAGTTGAGAATTTGTAACAATGCAATCATAAATAATGCTGAAGAGGAACCAAGCGTGTGTGCGGTGTGGGAAGGCACTTAAAGAAACCAATGTGACCACACAGAAGTTTTCTTATACATAAACTATTTAAAACGATACTAAAAGATAGGACAAAAGAAGCTTGTATCCATTTTTTTTAAAGTATGACAGACTTATTAGGATAGTATGAAAATGATACATCAAAAATGCTAAAAAGAATGAAAGACCATTTTTAAACTAAATTTAGATGGGAGCTATTTATTATCATAAGCTTAATGTAAATATATTACAAAGACAGATCAGGGTTACTTAATTTTTAAATTTGTTTTTATCCCTAATGTTAAACACATATGATTGTAACACTTGATTATGAGAGAACTCAAGTCCAAAATAGTGAAGGAGCTAGTAAGACAAGACCTAGAATACTTTAAATATATTCCCTTCTATACCCAGCAATGTGAGTGTTGATTAATGGATTCATCTCAGCCTGGGGACAAGCTTTTAGCTGCCACAGAGCTCTGGCCTTTGCCACATCAAGTGGCTCCATTTTAGCAACTTGGCTGAAGACAAAGTTGTCATGCCCTTTTAACCTGGGGTGTCAAAGATGACAGGGATAGATAGTACGTTGTATACCAGATAATATTTTAAGAAGTCCTGACAGTTTGTAGGGATGGACCAAATATATTCCTGTGAAAAAGGCCTAGGGGGCTCGGCTTACTGCAAGTTCTGTACTCATCAACAGTGTGCCATAACCACCACAAGCACTAACACTGTCTAGGGCAGCAGATGGAATGGCAGGATAAATGCCCCATCTGAACAAGCTTTCTGCTTCCAGGAATAAAAGAGAGTGGCAATGAGGAGATGGTAGATTTTTTTGACTGGGACTACATCTGGGGGTTTGGGAAGTTGATTTCAACACAGCAATCCTATTTTATTTATAGACCTGTCCCAGATTCATAATCTAAGGTCTCTGTAACTACAGTTATTCACAGTTAATTTAATTGTGGAACCCCCTCTGTTCCCTAGAATGAGTAGCAGCACAAATCTTAAAAACAAAAAGGCCCTGAGCTTAGAGGAGGGTCTGAAGAAGTGTGGTATATACTGCAGTGATTCTTACCCTCAAATACTTTTTCTAACTAGATTTCTAATACAGTGAGACATACCAACAAAAGGCATTTTGCAAGGATTAATGAAGTTCACCAATATCTCCTACATTCAACTGGAACTTCAAAACACGTTCATGAAATGAATGAAAAAAATGAAGAAATAAATGAGTTTAGCTTAACCATTTCTATCAGTATATATGGACCAATCTTATAATTTTCCTTTTAGGAACCCTAAGATGTGATCTTTTGGGGAAACCCAATGCATATTCTATTTTCTATAATGCTTATGTGACACAGGATAGCCCCACACTCAAGTGACTCTGCTAAGAGCCACACTTAAGTTGAAAAAAACTCCAACTCCATTAATTTCACCTCCTTATAAAGGGACTGCACAAAAACCCTAATGCTTCAAAATTACCTAGCCACAGAAAGTGTTGTGAAGGCACTTTAGCTTCACTTAGCCAAACTTCCAAACTAAGACGAGTAATATATCTTAAAATTCACAGAAAATTAAAATAGTATCATTTTAATAATATTTTATAAAAAAAATCAGACAACCAGATACAGAGTGCCAATTACCTTGGCCTTTTTGAGCAAGTCAACTATATCAAGGTTCATGGATGCCAGCTCCCTGCTTGGCATGCTCTGTAGCTGGGTGATGATGAAGAGCTCACAGATGTGCTGCAATCTGGACACTTGGTACATCTCAGCACAGATCAGGAGACACATGGCCTGGAAAATGCCAGCTGATGAGAGAAGGGAAATAAGAGAAAATGGACAATAAAACCATTTCTTTAAATGACCTAAAAAAACACACCCACACAACAAAAACCAAAAACACACGCTGACTGTATCATCTAGCGTAGAAAAGAATGCCTACGAAAAGCCTCAGGGAGTTAACATGCTACATTAGATTCTATCACATTTTTAAAAGAATCCATTTAAGCCTCCATACTCAGAAGTGGATCAAGTCTTTTTATTTTTTTAATTCTCCAGAGAAGGTGATTTCATAATTGCCCTTAACAATCAATTCCAGAACTATCAGGTTAATCTTTCATTAGCTAAACTAAATCCTTGCAATTTTTCTTTCTTGGCTTTAGTCTCCAGGTTGTTTGTTGTTATGTTTTTATTGTGGTAAAATAAACATAATAAAATTTGCCATTTTAACTGTTTTTAAGTACACAGTTCAGTGGCAGGAAGTACATCACCACCATCCATTTCTAGAACTTTTTCCATCTTCCCAAACTGAAACTCAGTAACCATTAAATAATAACTCCCCGTTTCCCCCTTTCCCCTAGCCCCTGGCAACCACCCAGTTTGGTTTTTTAAAAAATACTTCCCTATGAGTCTGATTTTTCATGTAATTCTCTTTCTTATCTCTTCTTAAATTTCTTACAACCTTTTGTAGCTATGGAACCAAGAACACTGTGTATGGTAGATATTTAACATCATGAATAGTTTACCTTGCTGTGATCTTCCCAATGCATATATTCCAGTGTCTGGTTTAACTTTTTGATTATTGATTTTGACTCATTTTCCCCGACAATTTTACCACTTTCAAGGTACTCTGTCCTATATAGTTATTATTGCTTCCCTGAGCAAATTTTTCTAATTAGCAAGACGAAGCTTAAAATTAGCAGCTTCAATTACACTAGTGAGAGGATGATTGAAAAGCCAAATTTTCTGATTATTTCAAATCTGGTCAAATTTTTCATTTAATATACAAATTTGTCAATAATGAAGTAATAAACAATAACCCTCATTTCCAGTAAGAACCAGTGCTTTCATTTCTCTTAGGCAAAGATGATAAGCCAGTCTTTAACACTGACAGAAACAATTGTAACTGGCTCCAAAATACTCTATAGCTAGCTGCAAGACCAGAATTAGTTCAATTTAAAAAAGGAATTTGCTTTTTTAGAACTTCTAAAACCTTTCAATAGAGGGCTTATGACTTGTTTAAAACTTATTTCAATAACAAACACAAGAAATCTTCCCAGTCTAAAATTAAAGCAACGAATCTGAAGAGAGGTATGGTCTGAAATGTGTGTTTGCTTTTTATATTTGCTAGGGTGCTTGGCTAGGTTCTCTCATCAAGGTCTCAGGCTTCAGGAATAAGCAACCTGGGGCTTCTCTAGTTGTGTTTGTGGTGGGAGCCATCTGGTGGCCAATGGGTGAAGACTAATCAAAGAGGGCTTCCACACCAGCACAGCCCAAAGCTCCAGGCCTGTTAAAAGGACTTTGCTATTTCTCCAAGGTGCCTCCAGCTAGGGGAAACCTGCAAGATCCATTCCAACTAGGAGCTGCCAAGATGGTTGGTTCCAGGGCAAAGACAGTCCTTGGTCAGTGAATTTTGAAATAAATCCTACTGTCCATTGGACATTCTAAACATCTTAGGAAAAGTTTTCAGAGAAGTCAGCTTTAGGAGAGTCTGACTTTAGGAGAAGTCAAAAGGAAGTCTTTAAAAATCCCACATTCTCTGGACCAGAAAAAAGACCAAAAGGTCTCATGATATTGAAAGTCCTTAAAAGTGCCTCAATCAGAAGTCAGAGCCATAGAAGCAGTTGCCCAATCCTCTTCTTCTTGTGGAAGACGCAGTGCTCCAAGGAGTCTGTGATCCAATCTCCAGAATTAAAGTAGACACTGGACCACAAAACACCTCCATTTCTCGGGTTCCTACAGTGACCCCATGCTGTTGGTGCTGAATGGGACATGTGAACTCATGCCAGAGTCTGACAGCCCACAGAGACACTCAATTACTGCTTTTCTACTTGAACTGACTGTTGTCCCAACACCACCTCCAACTGCTTAGCACATTCCATGATTTCAACTCCAACAAGTCTTGAATGAAAACAGATTTCACAGAAAGCAACTTATCAAAATGGGTGACAAGAAAAGAAAGAATTGTGAGATATTCTCTAGCATTTACACCGCTCACCTGGGCAACAAGAGTCTGTGTATAGGTATTCTAAAAACGACAAGAAAGTCTCTTTGGAAACACCATAAACTGGAATCAGGACACTTTTTGCTTCCATGTAATTCCCATTAAACATGGCTGCCATCACTTCGCAACGGGCCACCAGGATGGCCCTGTGGGCTGGCACCGTCGTACCTGAAAGGGTCAAAAGGGAAACAAAGACAAGTAAGATAAACTTGCAGAGTGTTATTATTCCAGCAATTTTCCTTCTAATTAGAGTATTGCATTAGGCACAGCTGGGCTGATATGCATAAACCAATTTTGGGGTGATAACCACCATTAATCTAGAGACTTCTTAGTTTTAAACTGAACAATAAAGAAAGTTCAAAAGTTGACTTTGAAACTACTAATTTGCATATCAGGCAACTATTTGTTACTTAGTTGATATTTCCTGAAGCTAGAAACACTGAAATGAAATATTTTGCTTCATGTTTTTATAATGAAGCATCTGTCTTTTCCCATTGGCTTGAAAGAACACCATCTATGCCCACGTGCCTCCCAAGAAAACCATTACCCTCTTGGACAAATTTACATTATAGTCTTGGCCAGGCTTCCCCGTATCAGAAACAGGAAAGTGAAAAAATAAACCATAAGCAGTCCACACGTCACAGGAGAAATGGCAAGTGAACTTCTTGTGGAGCCAGAGCATTTCTGACCTTATGAAAATCTGGAAGGGGATGACCTTAGTCCTCACTGTCTCGGAGCATAGTACTTCCCCAGGGAACCTCTTTCCCACATGAACAATGCCTGCTTCTGGGGAGCCAACACTACTTTGCATTTTAAAGGTCCACTCAGCCCATCCTGCTCATTGAAGCTCATTAAACCAAACAGACGCTCTAGGAAAAACTTGCTAAGCTCTACAGCTATTGCTGCACCACTGAAGGCAGGGCCAGATGCCAGATAGGGGTTCAGGTGGCCTGGGACTCATGGGGGTGAAGCAGTTCTCACCACTCTTACCACCTTAGGAAACCGTGAATCCCACTGCCGGCCCAGATCCATTAAACAGATCATTATCAGGCATCACCTATGTGCTAATCTTTGCATTTGGAGTGGAAGATACAAAGATGAGGAAGACAAAGCTACCCCTCCTTTGGAGCAGTTTTTAGTTTAGTGGAAGACACCACAGCCAGTGTGAGTGACAAAGTAGCCTCCTCCAAGAAAGTAACTCTATGAGCCAAACCACTCTGCTCTGCCCAAGAGTTTACCTACATATCCCTAAAATCTCATACTTATCAAGGGGTATATATTCTTCTCTAAAATATTTACAATAATTGGGCTCTTCATCCCCTTGAAATTCGAGCAAATTTTCCTGACTTAGTTACATCTAAGCTTAGCTGCTTTCTCCAAAGCCAACAAGCTCTCAGGAGCTACACCTGACACTGCCACCTGTGAGCCGACGACATGGCACTGTGACTTGCACAGCCGTATGTCCCCCAGGAGCAGAGAAGCAGTTTTGGGGATCCCTCCCAGATGGTCAACACATCTACCATCAGGCATCCTCCCCTCCCTACCTCACTGTGACAGTGTCCATATACCAGGGAGGATCAGTTCCCGTAATTAAAGCATGCAGGATATACTTGTATACAGCAATTAAGAAAGAATTGTAACAGGTAATGCCATTTAACTTACAGTTTTAAGGTTTTAAAATTTTAAAGATATCTGGGCATCATTTAAAAAAAAAAAAAAAAGAAAGAAAAGAAGAAAAATTAGAAACATGACAAACAAACTGGATGACCTATCATTTGGGTTAGGCAGAGAAATTTAAGATTGACCAAAAATACCAAGTGGATAGCAGATGGGGGTGGAATTTAAAAGTAACCTTGAAATTTTAACAGAAATTTTCCATTGATAATGTGGTTACAACAGAATTGCCAAACCAGCAACAAAACACTCAGTACAGTCAGCTCTCCATATCCGTGGGTTTCACATCCAGGGCTCAACCAACTAAGGATCAAAAATACTTCGGGGAAAAAATTGCAACTGTACTGAATACGTATCGGCTTTTCTTTCTTGTCATTATTCCCTAAACAATATAGTATAATAACTATTTACATGACACTTTCATTGCATTAGGTATTATAAATAATCTAGAAATGATTTAAAGTACACAGGAGGGTATGCAGAAGTTATATGCAAATACTATGCCATTTTATATCGGGGACTTGAACATCAAGGATTTCGGTATCCACAGGAGGTCCTGGAACCAATTCACTATGGATACTAAGAGACAACTGTACTTTAAAGCATTTTTAAGCCTATTTCAAGCTTGGAATTTAGTTTAGAAAACCATTATACTTCTAGGTAAGAAAATATCAACTTCTGTTTTTCACCTTTTAAAACTGGTGTTATAAATTATTCTGTTGTGAAACTATAATACAACGCCTCAGTATAGTTATATTTTTAAACACTCTATCTAAAAATATGCTGAATGAACATAATGCAGTGTTTATGTACTATTGGCAACTGGATACAGGTAGAGTTACTTATGGAAAAAAAAAGATATCAATTTTCTAGTTAAAAGATAAACATGTTCCTTAAAAATGTCAAGGCCGAACTATCTTTTCTCAGTAGTATTCATTTGATGTTACAGTTTTAAGAAACTTTTTCTAAGGAAAAGGACTGTAAGAGTGAAACAAAATTTAAAAGCCCAAGTTTTCTAGTCACTTTATATAGATTATTAAAGATCTTTATTTTACTGTGTATTAAAATAAAATACTACAGTAGTCACATCTTCATACTACTTTCCAGGTTTCAAAAGTGAAATATTTAGAACTATTTCTGAAGAAAGAAAAAAGATACTTGTCTAGCTCAAGAGACTTAGAATATGCACTATGTAAGTATACTGGGAAGGAATGTAATTTTGTAACGAACTCTTCATGCCTTGCAGACTCATATGTTAAAAGCAAACCCATACCTTTCTATATCATGTCTAAATATGTACCAAGACTAACTTAAAAAAAAAAAAAGTTAAAAAAAATTACCACCTACCTCAAAAAAAAAAAAGAAAAAATTTCAAAAAAAAAGAGACTAACTTTAGAACTGCTATAGTAATTTTTTTTTTCTTTTACAAATCCAAACAACTTGGGAGTGGTAGAAAAAATATATATTTGATGACCACCTATTACAGGGATAGTATCCCATTTTATATCCCATGTCAATTTCAGCCAGTTGTTGGTGATACCCTGGAACATTTAAAAAGTATTGGCTGTGGAACCTGGGTTCAGCAGGAAAAAGTACAATGGTCCCTCCCACTGCTGGCTGCCATCCCAGGGGGAGTAGAGTCTACAGGTCAGGCCTTTGCTGCGGCTTTTTTATGCATTGTCTCAATCCTCGTGACCACTCCACAAGGTAGAAATTAGTATCTCTATTTTATAGGTGAGGAAACAGAGGACTTAGAAACATAAAGTAACACGGTCAAACCTACAGTAAATAATGCATCCAAGCAAACATCCCATCAGATCTTTCTGGCCCATGTCACTACCACCTCATCAAGGTGTATCAGTGTATCGGTTCTGATCTAAATTGTTCCATAGATTCCATTCTTACTTAGGTTTCTTTAAACCTCTCATGAGGCTGAGTAATATTCAAAACTGGAGTAAAGAAGCCAAAGAATTATTACATGTGACTTCAAATATATTATTACTGTATGAAGAGAAAACACTACATTTAGATGGATAATTATTTAATTTTTAGATTATCTTTCCCATTATTTCCCATTACATAAATTACTTTCCCATTACATAAATTTATATTATGAATACCAAAGTTACATCCATATGTGAATTATTTCACAAATAGGAATCTTTCAAAATGTGTATTTTGCATCATATATGTTTTAGGTAAAGCGTATAGAGAAAAAAATTGTATGTTTATCTGAAAATTTCACTATAATTTTTTAAAAAATTTATTATTCAGATTTGGGACATGTTATTGAGCATCTGTCTCAAGTTCAGTATAAATTTAAAATATAAGAATATTTTTCCTCCCCATTTTTGGTGTAAAACATTTAAATTAACAAGTCAATCACAAACTTAGAAACACTTTCACACTTCAAACAGCTATTTCCATCTACACCAAAAAAAATAGACCTTAGACAGTTTTTCAGAATGACATTAAAATTTAGCTGCCTGTTAATTTAATTACAATTAAAAACCATATGCTCAAATGTTGTCACACTGAGAGGCATTAACATGACCTGAAACATAAACCTTCATGCCTGGTATAGGTTGAGTATCCCTTATTTGAAATGTGTGAGATTAGAAATATTTTGGATTTTAGATTTTTTCAGAGTTTTGAATATTTGCATTATGTATACATTTACCAGTTTAGCACCCCTAATCCAAAAATCTGAAATTCAAAATGCTCCAATGAGCATTTTCTTTGAGCACCATGTCAGCACTCAAAAAGTTTCAGATTTTGGAGTATTTTGGATTTCAGATTTTGAGATTAGGGGTACCCAACCTGTACAAACTTTCAGAGAATGACAAGAATATAAAACAGAATACACCAGAGAATGCATTTTGACTTTAAATAGAGCAACAGTTATGACTAAATCATTCTGAAATCAATCTAATTTTTTCTAGTTCCACTAATTAGATGTTGTAGGCACACTCTCTTGGGCTCGCCTTGGAGTTAGAAAGGTGTAAATCTCTGTTCCAACATCACTTGGCAGCTAGGGTTGTGAATACCAATACTGAAATACAGCATTGTTTCAAGACTTGAGCTTTATATATATGATCTCTAGTAGAGTTGCTGCCAGAGTCAGTGCTATTATTATATATTACAGTAACAATAATTAATATAAAAATGTTTCAATACTAAAAAATTCAATGGATCAGAACAGATTTGACTTTTGATTTACACAACCTGGGCTTCTTCGATTCCAGATTAGAATATTAAAAATAGTCATATTAAATTTGCAATAAAAATTAAGATAGAAGCATACTTAATGCTGAGAAAGATATACTAAAACAAGCACTCTCATACACTGCCAATGGGAATGTAAATTGGTACAATCTTTCTAGACATACACAATTTAATAGCATGTATGGAGTCTTGCAGATATTCATATCCTTTGACTAAGAATCTATCCCATAATCCTAATTTCAGAGTAAGGTATTTACACTAAACCTACAATGCAGCTATTATTTCTAATAGTGAAAATGCAGGAAATCCCTAAATTTACACCTATAGTTTTAAAAAGGATATAACCATATAATGACATTAAAAATGCTAACAAAAGGTTTTAAATACCATAAAAAGCTATGATACAAGTTTAAAAATAAAGGATACACAATTGGATAAATAGTATTTATTACCTACCCCTATTTTTAAACAGAGGAAAACTGATTAGAGGAAAATATGCCAAAATCAAACAAATAGTGACTATCATCAGGAAATAGGATTATGGGTGATTTTTTTCTTTTGCATCTTTATGTGTTATCTGACTATTCTACAGTGAGCACTTACAACATTTTTCTAATCACCATCATCCTCATCTCATTTTCTAAAGATAACCACTGCTCACAATATGGTATATATCCTTCCTGACCCTTGCTATACATTTATGAACAAAATAGAAATATTTTCTATAAATGAGATCATTCTATGCACACTAGTCTATAACAATTATATAGGACTTTCATAATCAGAAAAAATAATAAAGTTTCTTTATAAATATATACTCAACTGTTTGTTACTCAAGGCGATGAATTAAATCAGTGATTCTCTAAGTCCTCTGCTCCTTTCCTCATGTAAAATGCCTTTGGTTTTTCAACCTCTCCCTGGACATTTTAGAAGAATTCCATCTGAGAACTGGCCCTAGTAAGCTGAGCCTGCAGCCAGAACAACCACACTGAGGAGAATTCAAACCCACTCTGCTCCATTCCATTCCATTCAATGGGAGGATGGACACATATTTTAACCCCTGAAAGGAACAAGAATTCACTTAACTTCTAACTCAAAATTTCTCCTTAGTTTTCTCTCTGCTACCCTGCAGGTACATGAATCAAAGAAGGGTGGCTATTAGTGAGCTCTGTAACTCTCGACACTAAAAAGGACCTTTCAGAATCTGGGTGGTTCACCCTCTTTTCAAATGAGAAGATTTGAAGGCCAGAAATGTCAAGTGACTTGCCCAAGGACACACACTGGTTAGGATGCACAGCCAATGCTGGAGCAGGGGGCTCCAGACCCCAGGCTCAGCCCTTCTCCAGAGGAAACAACACTGCTGCCTCCACAGTGCCCCTCCCCAGCTCTCAGGAGCTAGGCTTGCCTCCCCTACAGCCGATGGCAGAGAAACTGGTGCCAGGGTCCATAAATCTTTAGCCTCTTATTAGCTTTATTCCCAGTCTTTTTTTTTTATGTGTCCCAAGGTCACTTTTACTGTCCCATTTGCAGTATCCCAGGCTCACACTGCATAAGGTGCTGATGGCAGATTGTCGGAAGGTACTCTGGAAAGTTTCCAACTCACTGTTTATTTTGGCAAGTGACTGAAGTTAAAAGTAAAGTGAATCTTTCTGGGGAAAGAATTTTTTTTCCCTTCCGAAAGCTCTTCTGGAAAGGGGAAAGATTTTTTAAAAGTAAATGACTATGTTAGCTGCCACACATTTTTACCCTAAAATAAGAATTATTACCTTCCTCTTAGTAATAGCCCATCTAAAGTTCTACTTAATTCTTTTTGGAAACACCTCCTTCTGCCCTTCCTGCATAATTGAAGGTATCTGACAGTTCATTCCTAAGATTTTGCTTTTAATCTACCAAAGGGACAAAATTATCCAAGCAAGTAATCAATAATGGGCATGAAAACAGCTCATCTTTATTAAAATTAGGTAGCACTACTTTCCCAGGGAGATAAACAGCAGCTCTCAGTTGCTCTGATGCTAACAGTTCTCAGGGTGCTGTAAGGAGTAAATACAGCAGTCTCTGTGGGTGTCCGATGTAGGCCAGGCACAACCCTCGACCCTTTTTTTCAAATAAAAAGGAAAAGACCTAAATAAAATAAGCTAGAGGTGATTTAATTTTAAGCGGATTGGTTTCAGATGGATCAAAAACTAGGATCTTTAAGAAATACACAAACAAAAATATATGATGAAATATTACAGATCACCCCATCCCTTGCTGGTCTCTGAAAGTTAATGAAGCATATGGAAAGGGAAAAATACTAAGGGAAATATCAATTTCTTTTCTTATTTTGATAAAATACTTCATTGCTCTGGAAGATTTTGTTGAAATTTGGGTAATATTAATCTACATTCTGCAAGAGAGAATAGTTATTCCCTCACACCAAACATTCAAACCTGAAAGAGAAAGTGAGGAGAGAAAACAAGAAATAAAAATGAATAAGGAACTTTGTAAAAGGTGAGCCATACCTTGTATTTCGAAGACAACATCAGCAAGCATTGGTTTATTAAGAAAAAACTTGAGGGAAGTGTTATAAAACCACAGAGGTTTTCTGGCTTGATAGGTTTTGCAATTCCTTAGACAATTAATCTATAAGGAAATACAAGGGGAAAGGTTGCTTAATATGCTTTAATAATACAGAGGCTGGGTTGAGAATTTGGAAAACTGTGCTAAATTTCTAAAGAAATAATAGTTACCTGCTCTACGGCATCCCTGATCATAGCTTTCGAGGGAACTTATCTTCAAGAACTACATCTACTACCTGTTAATGAGCAACACTCCTCTCTCCAACATTCACAGCAGTAAATGAATTGCCTACCTGGAAACTCAGCTGTGCAGCTAAGAAGCTGTAGGGTCCTGAACCCGAGTCTCTGGCAAGAAACAGACAACAGTAGTCCAACCCCATATGAATGTCTACTAGAGTATCTTTACACACACAACCTAATTTGTTCATTAAGAAAGTACAAAGACAAAAATTTAATTTGTACTTAGGAAAAATACATTTCCGCTTATCATACCATGTTCTTTTACTGCTCACTAGCTCAACATTTTCTCTTAAAGGAATGAACATTAAAAGATGCATGGGAGTGATGAATTGGTTCTTCTCCATCTTAATCTCCAATCTTATAATCTCAAATATCCTTCCTATGCACAGCAGAGACTACTGGAATCAGAGTAGCCTGGATGTCTGTTCTGGATCTCCAGAGAATCTCTCCCTTGAAAACACCACCTGTCCTGTCACACCTTGCTGGAGGTGGCAGCCTCCAGGAACGGCGCCTTTGTCTGCCCCAGGCTTTGGCGCTTTGCTCATCCTTCCTGTGGTCTCTCCAAGCATCCCCTTGTTCCAGTCCTACAAGTTGAGGGCCAGCCCTCCTTTCCTCACCATCCACCCATTTCTTCCCATTTTATTTACTCTCTTTATTTACAATGGATAAACAAAGCCTGAACAACATTTTTGGGTAGAATTACCCAAAAAATGAAGAAATAACAAATCATTTTAAATGCTAGAATTCATTAGGACTGTAATCTTCCCTAGAGTCTATATTGGGATACTACAGCCCCTCATTGGGAATGATTTAATTGTGATTTTTACTTAAATGTCACATTTTACTCATTCCTGATGGCTTCACTCATTTCCCTTGCTGAATCTCAGAACCTCAGCTCTGACTCTCTGGCTTAGCTAGCCAGGGAACTCAGAAAGCTTTATCCCTAGGAAATAATCAAAGGTATAACTTCAGCAATAATGAGAATCAATGACATCTACTTCCCACTCTGGATTAATCTACTATAGTGGGAAGTTTGAAAATCTTTGGGGAAGAAAAAAAAATGATACCATCCTTCCTCATTAGGAAGAAGAAAACACACTCCAGAATGGTATCCACAGCAAGGCAGAGAGGCAAAACAGGATCATGTGAATCAAGTCCTATAAGGCACACTCTGAGATCCTAAACACTACATCCCATAATACACACTGAAGGAACTGGGGGATAGCCGTCAAGTGACTGCCACACATAGAGGAGAGTAACAGTCAAAAACCATCACAGAATTGGAGAGCTAGCAGGGGCTTCTGAAACCATCTACTTTATCCCTCATCTTACAGGAAGCCCTGACTTGGTCAAAGCCACAGAGATAATTTGTGGCAGACTCACCATTTTAACCTATGTTTCCTGAGTCCGAATTCAGTGTTATATCACATGTTGTACTTAGTGAGTGAGAGAGGCCCTTACCCCAGGAAAGTACAGAAAGAAAGGGTGGAAGAACTCTCCTCCTGTGCAAAGGAGGGAATTTAGTTCAAGAGCATGGAACCATATAGTCCCAGTTCCCCCTTCCCCAACAAGAATTCATTTTATTCTCAGTAGTCAAAAGAGTATGTTCGGAATTGAACTCAAGGAAAGGTGCAGGGTCAGAAAAAAAGCCAACACTTCTGTCCTTATCATTTATGTCAAGGCTATGAATTTGTATGTTATGAATATTATGCAGATGTATATTATGTATGAATATGTATATATGGGTGTGTATGCATACACACACACACACCGAGAGAAAGGGGGAGAAACAGAGAGAGATGGATAGAGGGAAGGAGGAATGGAGGGAGGGAGAATAAATCTGTATAAAGAGATCCCCTTGTCACTTTTGCTTTGAATTTGAAAAAAAAAGGGGGGGAAGGGCAGAAGTTTGGAGAGAATACAGATGTATATGATATATATTTAACTGGTTCACAAATGAGTTAATACAGAAAACCAAATTAACTTTTTAATGTAGGTATATGTGTGCATTGTTACAAAAGGACTATTTAGTTGAACTGTATTTCAAGAGAGCTACTGTCCCGCCATATACCTGTAAAACTCGACAGCTTCTGTATGTCTGCTTCAATGCGTTACTGAAACAAAAGAAAGATCTTGCCTCTTAATTCCGTGTTACTTTGTTTTTTTTAAAAAAGACCATTTTCTACATTAAAGAACAGTTAAAAGTCTTCACTTAAAGCTACTACAGTTTTACATTTTTTAAATATTAACTTTAAAATGTTTATAGCTTAGGCTATGAAACTGACAAAATCGCCTGTGTTTAAAACATTAAGGGAATAATCTTCTTTTGAATTTAATATAAACCTATATTCTGCTAAGCATTGCACACAACTTACCTTTTTATCTACTGTAGCCAATTTGTTTATCACAGAATCAGAAATAAGAATACACTAGCTAAATTTTGTAATGTCTTAAAATTTAACAAATGTAACAGGACTGAGAATCCAGAGATGAAACCATCTGCATATGGTAATCTAATCTTTGACAAAGCTGACAAAAACATACACTGGGGAAAAGAATCTCTTTTCAATAAATGGTGTTGGGAAAACTGGATAGCTACATGCAGAAGACTGAAACTAGACCCCCACCTCTCACCTCTCACAAAAATCAATTCAAGATGGATAATAGACTTAAACCTAAGGCATGAAACCTTAAGAATTCTAAATGAAGATGTTGGGAAGACCCTTTCAGACATCGGCCTAGGCAAGGAATTCTTGAAGAAGGACCCCAAAGCAATCGCCGCAGCAACAAAAATAAATAAGTGGGATCTAATCAAATAAAAAGCTTCTGCACTGCCAAGGAAACTATCATTAGAGTGAATAGACAGCCCACAGAATGGGAAAAAATATTTGCTCTCTACACATCTGATAAAGGGCTGATAACCAGAATCTATCTAGAACTCAAAAAAATCAACAAGAAAAAATCAAACAACCCCATCAACAAATGGGCAAGTGAAATGAACAGAAACTTTTCAAAAGAAGACAGAATAATGGCCAGCAAACATATAAAAAAATGCTCAACATCTCTAATCATTAGAGAAATGCAAATCAAAACCACCATGAGGTATCACCTAACCCCGGTGAGATTGGCCTCTATCAAAAAAACACAAAACAACAAATGTTGGCGAGGATGTGGAGAGACAGGAACACTTTTACACTGCTGGTGGGACTGCAAATTAGTGCAACCTCTGTGGAAAAGAATTTGGAGATACCTCAGAGAGCTAAAAATAGAAATACCATTCGATCCAGCAATAGCACTATTAGGCATCTACCCAAAAGAGCACAAAACATTCTACAATAAAGACATCTGCACCTGAATGTTTATGGCAGCACAATTCACTATTGCAAGAATGTGGAAACAACCCAAGTGCTCGTCAATCCATGACTGGATTATCAAAATTTGGTATATGTTTACAATGGAATATTACTCAATCATAAGAAACGACAGTGATCTAGCACCTCTTATACTTTCCTGGATTAAACTTAAGCCCATTATCCAAAGTGGGGCACCACAAGAGCAGAAGAACGGGATCCATTTGTACTCACCATCAAATTGGTACTAACTGATCAACACTATGTTGATCACATGGCAGAAATATTCTCTAGGGATTAGGGGGATGGGGGGGCAAATCTACAACTAAAGGACACGGGGAGCACTAAAGGGAGGGAAGGGCATGCCTTTGGGTGAGGCAAAGACATAAAGTGTAACTACAATGTTTGTACCCTCACAAAACCCTGGAATAATAAATAAACAAATAAAAAAAAAATTTAACAAATGTACTTTTAAAGCCTTTAGATATTCAACGTAATCTAAGTTGCTATAGTTTTAATGTGCACAAGTTTATGGTCATATACAAAGTTTGTATTTTTATAACTTTGAACCTAATTTATAATTTTGAACCTATATTTGATGAGAGAATCCTTAACTGTAAACCTGTTCAAATAGATTCCTCAGAACTCCCGAAAAAAAGCATGTGCAGAAACTGCCTTGCTCCCCAAAACTACTTGGGTTTAAATCATGAGTGAGAAAGCACTCCTTCTAATAACCTTAACTGTAGCTAGAAAATCAAACAGCCCTTCATTCTTGACATAGATCGTGTATTTCCAGAGCTCCAGGGGAGTGGATCGGAAGGAATTCACAAATGAACATTTTAAAGAGATGACTCACACATATTTTAATTCTTATATAAATTAAAATCTAAGATAGTAAGAAATAACATGTGTTTATGCTTAAAATATTTAAATATAGTTAAGGAAAACATTTGTATTTATATAGTATTTGACTGTTTTAATGACTCAATATTACATTCATCACAGTGTATCAATTACAATTCAGAGAGAGTCAAAGTAAACTAATTTACAACAAATTAATTTACCTTTCCTGGTGTTTTTAAAATGCATTTAACTTTCTCAATTACATTTGAAACATCCCCAGAATCTTTTAACTTCTTCCTGATATCTTCTTCCAATTCTTCCCACTGAAAAGCACCTGTAAACAGATTAGAACATGTTGGATTTTTCTAACTGTTAAAGTAGGAGGTAAGAAACAGAAATCTCTTATAAAATATCAACAGTCCCCCTTTTTAGTATTTTCTTTACCAATTATATATATCCTTATAATTATACTAAAACATTTAAACAACTTTCACATTTTAGAAAAATCAGTTTGCCTTCCCCTAAATTATTTCTCAAAACCTGAAGTCTTCCTCCCAGGACAGCTGCCACCTCTCTGTAATAGGTGGCCAGCTAGTGGCAACAGCAATGGCCAGAACATGAATTACCGTCAACACGAGTGTTCCAACATCCAAACTATCTAGTTGCCCTGGGTAAGAAGGTATTAATTAATAGATGTGGTCTCTCCCAAGGTTGAATTAAATCTTACTAATCATGGAGAGCAGTGACTACCCTCAGGTAGACAAAAGTACAGCAGAAATAGAACATATTCAAAAGTTCTCATGCACTGTCAGGGTCAGACTGGGACGTCCAAGAGCCAACTCTACAAAACCAGCCTGAGGAAGGGAGCGACGTGGTTTCCCGATGAGCTACATGCCCGTGACACTGGGGCAAAACCACCCCACCTTCCCTTGTCTTCACCCCGCCCCGCTTCAGAGCTCTCTCTTCCTCGGCTCACTTCACGTCTGTCTCCCACTCTGCTAGCCCCTTTTCCTCTGTGTCTTAAAAAATTCCTATTTTTTAACAGGAAAAGGTCAGCAAAAGTTGACCTTTTCCCCAAGCACTCCTCTCACTTGTCCTGCAGCACCTCCTATGCAGCCTCTTGCTCCCTTGTGGCCTTTTCCCCATGGAATCTATCCCATTACTCAATGCTGGGAAGTTTTTCGATCCCAGAATCAGAAAGAAGAATATACTGGCTATAAATTGTAATGTCTTAAAATTTAACAAATCTACTTTTAAGCCCTTATAGACTCGATACAATCTAAGTCGCTGGAGTTCAGATGTGCACAAGTTTCTGGATCAAGGATTCCAATCATGACATTCCAAGAGATTGCCCTCATCTATCCTATAGTGTATAGAAAGTCCTAACTCCTAAAAATATAAGATAATTCCAGCTGGGCACGCTGGCTTATAAGAAGCTGAGGCAGGAGGATCGCTTGAGGCCAGGAGTTAGAGACCTGCCTGAGCAAGAGCAAGACCCCATCTGTACAAGAAACAGAAAAATCAGCCAGGCGTAGTGCATGTGCCTGTAGTCCCAGCTACTTGTGGGGCTGAGGCAGGAGGATCACGTCAGCCCCGGAGTTTGAGGTTGCAGTGAGCTATGATAATGCCACTGCCCTCGTGCCCAGAGCAAGACTCTGTCTCAACAACAACAAAATAAATTTTAAAATAAAATAAAATGAAACAGTAAAGCAACACAATGAGACTTCATCACTATAAAAAAATAAAAAGAAAAATATAATTCAAAAAGTGTAATGTGGGCAGTTATAGTTAGGAGACTCAGAATCTAGATCTCTGCTATTATCTACGGGTGCAATCTTTAAGCAAGTTACTTTGCCTCTCTGAGTAATTGGAGATCCTTTTCTCTTTGCTCCCAGTCTGTTTTTCCTGATGTTTCCCTTCCTATTTCCAGCACTCTGCCTGATATTGGGGAATGAGGAGGGCACATAACAAATGTGGTTCATTTATTTTAAACTTATTGAACTCATGAGATCAGGCACCTGCATCCAGTCTGCACCAACTGGAGCCACAGCCGAGCAGAAGGGGCAGACTGGGGAGTCCAGCGGCCCTAAAGGCTCCTCACAGCTGAGCCCTGCAGCGCTTGGCACTCCTGTGCATCCTTTAAACTTCTCACATGGCCTCCCTGACTACTACAGTGTATCCTCGTGGAGGGAGGAGCATTTGCCATTTCTGTGGTGTAATTCTCCCACCATGGCCAAATCCAAGCTACTAACATGACATCACAGAACACGAAATCAGGAATGATAAACACAACTGAGCTTTCACAGGCCAGTCCCAGCTCCAGGCACCACTGCTCCCTTCCTCCTCAAATTCCCAAAGGAGTGTAGTCTGGAAGAACTCTATGCTTTCTGTTTTCCTCTTCCTGCACGAATGCTTTTTAACTTTGAGGTCACATATTCTTTTTACAATTTCATAAATTCTTTGGGTCATCTCCCCAGAAAATTTCACACGCACACACTGATGTAAAGTTTGTATAAAAATGTATAAGAATCCCTTAGAAGCTAAGGATAAGACATTTATTATATGCTAGTGATTCTTAACCCCAGGTGTGCATTATATTTACCTGGATATCTTTTATAAAATACCAAAAGAGGAGATCTCATCCCCAGACCAAGTAAATTAGAATTTCTGGGGCTGGAGCTTCTAACATCAATGTGTCTTAAAACGCTCCCAGGCGACTCCCAGGTGCCCTGAATGCTATTGATGAACAATGCTCTTCCTTTAGAAATTTCATCCATCACCAAAACCCAGGGTTAGTGGTATGCAGCAAACAGTAAACGTGGATATTTTTGATTGTATACATTCTCACAAGCTAAGGTACTCTTTCTTCTCTATTAACATAATAAATTATGTTACACAAGTAAAATTGTATTAACTAAAGAACACCTACATGATATCTGCGTTCAGAAAGAAAGCAAGCATCAGATAATCTAAATATATGGGATCAGCAGCAGGTCAATCCCCACAGGCCACACTGATGTGTTTGAGAACACAGAGAGAACCAATAACTGAAAATGAAAGTAAGACTCACTGGACTGTTTTCGTAATTAGAAATGCTACTCAAGTCATCTTTGACACCTTTAGGTCCTAATAAAGCAGTAATTCTTAGGCTGGGAATTGCCTTTTGTGTATGTGTGTGTGTAGTAAAAACATTTAACATGAGATCTACCCTCTTAACAAATTTTTAAGTATATAAATACAGTATTGTTAATAGGCACAATGGCACGACATCATTCAACAGATCTCTAGAGCTTATTTATCTTGCATTGTTGACTGGTATTTTCTTTGGTTAACTCCTTGAACCACTTAATTAGACTTTTAGAGAGCATGATATACTCATGTATACTAGGCTGTGTTTTTACACAATGCAGAAAAGAGCATGCCACAGAATAATTCCAAGATCTGGACAATACTATGCAAACTGAAGATGAAAGCTTATTTCCACATATTCATCTACTCTGGCAGCTTTTCAGTAAGTGATGTGAAATTCTAAGGGCCATCTGTGGCAGGAAGAACTCAAAGCTAAATTCTTGAGGCTCTTACACACATTTCAATTCCTAACCATCTAAGATCATGTGACTCAGGAATTTACAAGCATAAGACTGTAGCAAGTATTGTAAGCATGTGACAACTGTATGCCATGGAAGGATTACTCCTTGAAGACTAGGAAACTGCCAGCCTCATTTTGCAGATTACTCCTTCTTTAGGGTTAATCATTAAGTACTTATGCATTATGCAGGATTTGTTGTTATCCAATAGAAGATTGACATACACAAAGCAGACATGCCTTGACTGAGTTTATTTACTCAAAAACTTGAATAGGAAAATAAACTGAAGCCTTATATACCGGTGTAAAATGTTAACCAGATTATTAAACACGTCCCTCCTACATACAGGACCAAATGTCCACAGTAACACAATATATACAAAATTGCAAATTCCTAAAAGTTAGAAAAAGAATGTTATTTTAAAAGAATTAAAATAGCCTTTGTAATTTGGTTCGTTTTTTTAAAAAAAAAGGAACAGGAGATAGGGTTTTTATGGTTTTCTAGCCCATGTTTGCTCAGAGCAAATGTTCCTGTCACAGATGAAGTTTTACCTCTGCATGACCAATCCATCTGGTGTGAATACAAACAAAGGGCTCCTGTCTTCAATGGTTCTCTAACACCCAAGGGGAGGCCACGGTGCATTACTGTGTCTTAAAACTTGTGTTCTGTTCAAAGGTTTTAAAATTAAAAAAAAAAAAAAAAAGAAGAAGAAGAAGAAGCCTGGCCACTGTATTGAAGTCTCTGAGAAAAATGCAGGTTTAAATTTTTGTTGGATTAAAAAAAAAAAAAAAATTTTTTAAAACAGTAACTATTCACACACAGACTATAAGGGTAAAACAAAACATCAATGTTTACACATTTTCTTTTGATAGTGGAATCTGGGTGATTTTCTTTTTTCTCATAACAAATTTTCTGCATTTTTTAAAATTGTCTTTCCTTTGCAAATACAGCTTTAATGCTTTTTAAAGCATAACTTAAAAGATAACTTGTGCTTGAGTCATGGGTTGTAATCTGTAAATAATTAAAGAATAATTAATTGGTACCTGCAGAACCAGTTATTTTCCCTTCTGCCCGACCAGCGTCAGGGTCTCTCTGAAGCCCCAGGTCAATGGTCTGTGCCCCACTCATACCCAACACCACCTCTGGCCTTGGCGGTGGTGTACAAGGAGAGACCGGAGCAGAAAGGGACAGTTCAGTGTCATGTTAAGAAGCCAGTACTCTGAACTGGTTGAGGACCTGTAGCTCAGCAAGCTCTCCATACCTTCATGCCCATATGCCCTCTAATCTCTATTCCAGACTCACTTAGTTTCCACCCAAACACTAAGCATCCACTTTCCCCCACTTCAGGCAGGGAACACAACAGGGCACCGAGAGCCCCAGCTCCAAACAGCTCTGCATCAGTCAGCCTTGCAGCTCACCCCATTTTGACGATGGGCCCTAAACTGATAACTGGCTTCCTCTCCCAGGCCAAACCTCTGTGTTGAATTCTAGGCCCTAATTCACTGACTCCCAGTTCTTCCAAAAGCAAGAGTTTCTGGTGGTCCAGAGCACCAGCACCACCTGGGAGACTGTTGGAAATGCAGAATTTCCCGCCCCACTCCAGGCCTACTGAATCAGAACCTGCACATTAATAAGACCCCCAGGTGATCTGTACATACTTCAAGGTTTGCAAAGCATGGGTCTACATGACGAAGAGCCAATGGCAGGGCCACCCATTGTCCAAGTGCTGGCTTCCCGAGGGTAGTCACCAGAGTGATGGGGCCTCCTAACTGGACTCCATCCTCCTACCATATCACGAGCTTTCTAAAACCCAGTCTGATCATGCTTAAAACTCTAGCACAGGTTCTAAGAACAGCAGGAACAATTTTCCCAGGCCTCACCCACGGCATCTCCCGCCAGCCATCACCTCCCACTCCCTGCTCCAGCCATGGGAAATACCTGCAGTCCCTAGAAAAGAGCAGTTACCAAAGAGTACATTTTCATTAATGCAAAATTCCCCAGTATATTAATCTCTTTAAATAGTATCAGAGTGAATACATAAAAAACTTATAATAGGTAAATGACTCTGGGGAAGGGGTCTGGGGTACAATGAGATTTTTTTTTCTTTCCCCTTTTTTTCCAAAAAATCACTCTGTAGTAGAAACCTAGGCAGGTTCAGTCACTGGAGATACATCTAGTTATTTCACTGCTACCATATTAAAAAGGATATGATGACTTCAGAGTGTCCATGTGTCTTTCAAAGTATTCAATGGAAATTGTGGCAAACTTGCTAAATAATTCATATAATTTCGACAGAAAAATCATCAAAAAGAAAGTCAAACATATCCTTCCTTAAACACATCATTGAAAACATCTATTTCTTTTGACATGTAAACATTTTAGTTTTTCAAAATGAGTCTTAAATTCTGAACTGTGAGATTCTAAGTTTAAGCATTAAAATCTGTAGTACTAAATGAAGTCCCTAATTAGGCTGGCTTATTCATATGATGACTCCCTGCTCCTAGAGTCTACTCCTTAACTGAAATCAAATTTAAGGAGGATCTGCCATGGCGAAGGCAGTGTGCTGGGTACGTACCGTACAGTGCTTACTGATGCCTTTTCCTAGCTAATACTCACTGACCGGCCACCACATTCTACTCCAAAATATATGTTTTATCCACATAAATCTGCATGCTGCAACTGTACTTTTCAAAAACCATAATTTATATTTTAACTTGTAAAATGATATAACCACAATCCAAATGAAAAAGTAGTATCTTATTTTTAACATTAACCATTTAAATGAAGGATGGCTACCCAAAATTTTCTTACCTATATGGTTCTTGTTTTCTTTATTTGCAAACCTTTATAAACTTATCTGTTTCCCATCTGAAGCCTAAAAACAGATTATAAATGTTTCTCCAGATACATTTCAGAGGAGTGACCTTAGCCTACTATCTCATCAGTACACGATTCCAAGTAGGAAAAGAAAAATAAAGAACAGAGGGGCTTTCAGAAAACTTACATATAAATGTTTACTTTAAAAATCAGTTTATATCCATTCTTTCCTATTCTTATTTGGAATATTTAGATGTGAGGCCTTCAATTCATTTGCTAAAATGACTCATAACTTCTATTTTTTAGAATATAGTTGCTACTGAGCTTTTATTTTTATTTTTATTTTTTTGCTACTGAGCTTTTAAAAGGACAAAAAAATAAAATAATTGATAAGCTGAATCTTAAAAAGAAAGGGCACAGTAAGCGAAAAAAGTAACATCTAAGGTAGTCATAGCCAAACTTGATCAGGTCTCAACTAACTGTAGATACTGATTTCCAGTTCCTAAACTGAATGCAATTTCTCTCCTTGATTCCCTCCAAAATATATGAAACAAACCAAAGAGTAAATAACTAGGTTTTAAAAAGTGTAGACATGTGATTTAACATACTATTGGAAATTTCTATTTCTCTAAAGTTAAACTGGACAATAAATTCTCTTATTTTGGATTTTATTTAAAAAAAATAAAATATTAACATACCTGCTCAGTAGATTATTATTTTTACAAGTAGTTTTAAGACCAAGTACAAATAAGCACAGGAAAAAATGATCAATATCACTAATCATCAGGGAAATGCAAATCAAAACTACAATTAGATACCACCTCACACCTATTAAGATGGCTACTACCAAAAAAAAAAAAAAAAAAAAAAGAAAACAGGCCAGGTGTGGTGGCTCACACCTGTAATCCCAAGCACTTTGGAAGGCTGAGGGGGCAGGATCGCTTGAGGCCAGAAGTTTGAGACCAGCCTGGGCAACATAGCAAGATGTAGTCTCTACGAAATAAAAAAGGAAAGTTAGCCAGGCGTGGTGGCACGCATCTATAGTCCCAGCTACTCAGGAGGCTGAGGCAAGAGGATCTCTTGAGCCCAGGAGATTGAGGCTACAGTGAGCCATGATTGTGCCACTATACTCCAGCCTGAGAAATAATACAGTGAGACCCTATCTCAAAAAATAAATAAAGGAAGAAAAAAACAAGAAAATAACAAGTGTTGACAAGGATGTGGAGAAATTGGAACACTTGTGCACTACTGGTAGGAATATAAAATGGTATAGCCACTGTGAAAAAATCGTATGACAATTCCTTAAAAAATTAAAAACAGAATTACTGTATCATCCAACAATCCACTTCTGTGTATATACTCAAAAGAATTAAAAGCAGGATCTTGAACGAGATATTTGTACAGCCATGTTCACGGCAGCATTATTCACAATAGCTAAGACAGTGGAAGCAACCCAAGTGTCCATCAATGGATGAATGGATAAACAAAATGTGGTGCATGCATACAGTACAATATTACTCAGCTTTAAAAAGGAATGAAATTATGACATACGCTACAACTTGGATGAACCTTGAAGACATTATACTAAGTTAAATAAGCCAGTCACAAAAAGACAAATACTGTATATTTCCATTTATATGAAACATTTAAAGTAGTCTAAATCATAGACAGAAAGCAGGATGGCTGTCTGGGGGAAGAGGGCAATGGGGAGTTATTGTTTATTGGGTATAGCGATTCAGTTCTGAAGATGAAAAGAGTTATGGAGATGGATGGTAGTGATGGTTGCATGACATTATGAATGTATTTAATACCATTGACCTTTACACTTAAAAATGGTTAAAATGGTAAATTCTATATTATGTGTATTTTAACACAATTTTTTACATTGGCAGATAAAAAGGGCAAGTAAATTTGTAAGGAAGACAAAGTTTGGACCAATTACTATATATAAAACTATATTAGTTCACGTATAATCCTCACCTCAGATGGTACGGAAAAGGTCACTGTAAAACTAACCAATACACTTGAGGACCATAGGCAAACTTGATTTCAAATGCTTAAGAGAGTGTGAGTAACTAGAACCATTTGACAAGATACCTGAATAAATGAAGCGCAGAATATCTGATAAACAAGAGCAGAAGAGGGCGTCTTTCACAACGACTCGGAGCGGTGGGTTGCCTGAAGACTCCTGGCTAGCACCTGGAAATGCAGCGTCTCTGTTTATGGCAAAGAGGTCCTGGGTAGTTCGGATGATACTGGAATCCTGAATGTCAGTGGGACTCTTCACGCTGAAAAGCAGCATGAAAACATGGCTTACAGCGCAGAGAACGATCTTGTGGGCCTCTACGACTTTCTTTAAATCTGGGTTGTAAAATACCACGTCCACACACTGGCAGCAGAACAGCAAGTTATTTAAGTCAGAGTTATAATGCGATGCTTCAGCCTTTAAGACAGGCATTTTTTCTGTTTCAAAAAATAAAAGTAATAAATTCCTCTTTAGGTTTACAAATCCAATAATTTCAGGTTTACTTTAAATATAACGCAATATTTAAAAAATAATATTAGGTTGAATCATAAGAAATTGCCAATATTTGACCATTTCTGACCTACAGTATTTTGGTAATCATCATTCTTTACTTCTCCCTGATTAAAAAAAAATTCAAATAAAGTGTTGAGTAAGTTCTGAAGAACCCAACCTCCTATTTGAAGTCCTTTCCCTCCTGGGATGGGAAGTGGAGGCAGAGGGCTAAGCTGTTAAAATTCTACAACTTCTCAAGCCAGGCCTCAAAGTCTTAGCTCTGTTGTTTGAAACCATTTTGTTCATTTTATTTTGATCCTAAAACTAGGAATTTTTTTCCTCCTAGTATAACAATATGCTTCCCAGAACCAGCTCTTTGTACTCAGCACACCTCAGGGAAAGTGCTGACTAATTTCCAGAAGAGCGTGTAACCTTCCATTTATAGTTTGATCACCAACAAAGAGTAGCCCTCGGCCAATTCAGTATATCCACAATGCAGGTCCTCACCACAGACCTTAACTGCAAAATGTCTGCTGTCTCATTTTTCTCCAAAGACAAGCTGAGGAAAGTGATATTTGTGAAAGGTTGCTTGAAGGATATGCAAGCATCTAAACGAGTGGAATTCAAACTTCTTTAGCAATGAAAATCCTTTATTCTAAAGCCAGCCCCAGTCTATATAATGGATAATAACAAGGTCCTTTGGAGGCCGGGTGCTCCCTGCTCTATATCCCAGGTCATTCCCTTTTCCACCGACTGTGGCCCCTTCATAGAACCTTAAACACCATGTGCCCCAGAGCCCAGGTTCCATCCTCAAGGACAAGTCAGCCCCAGAACTAACGGATAACCAGACAGTATCGTCCTGGACTCGTGGGTTATGTTTAGTGTTATACCCACAGCTTCCTGTTAAGAGTTAACAGGAAGGTACAAGAAACAGCCTTGTGAAAGTTGAGCTGCATCTGCTGAAGGGACACCTTCGACGGCCCTGTCCACTGTATCATCTAGAGCACTCAAATGAAGACCCACACAAGAAATTTCTTTTAGCACTAAATGACAGGAAATGTTTGCTTTCTCTGAGGAACTGATATATTTTCACTTTTTTTTTTTGGTTTTTTGTGTTCTTCTTTTTTTGGTTTTTTCAATAGTTTCATTTTTCTGAGTATGTTTTCTCTTCTTGATCAATAAGAACTAAGAACCAGCTATTTACATTGTTTATATGGTCATTTCCCACCCATCTTCTAATCCAGAAGTATTTAAGTCCCCAGGGTTTGCCACGTAACAGACTACGTCTCCTCTTTCACTTTGCAAACCAGGAAGTTCAAAGCCAAGTATGTATCATTTATGGTCCATACATCTGCATTCATTCATTCATCCATTCATTCATTCATTCATTTATTTATTAGTTAGAGACAGGGTCTCAGTATGTTGCCCAGGCTGGACTCCAACTCCTGAGCTCAAGAGATCCTCCCACCTCAGCCTCCCAAGCACCTAGGGCTATAGGCATGTGCCACCACACTAAGCT
>NW_012147189.1:10447557-10450170 GCF_000956105.1 Propithecus coquereli | reverse complement strand
CTCAGGCTGGTTTCAAACTCCTGAGCTCAAACAATCCGCCCGCCTCGGCCTCCCAGAGAGCTAGGATTACAGGCGTGAGCCACCGCACCCGGCCCATCCCTGACTCTTAAACACAAAATTTTAAATGCTCCTTTCATTCTGACATTATCATCTCTATCCATGTTCTTGCAAATGCCATTATTTCTTACACTCAAGATCCCACTGTACTTTACTAAATAGTAATACATCTAAAGAGATCATCCTAATCCTACTTCCATATTCTCATCAAGTCCTGAGTTAAGGAAAAAAGAAACTGCCGTGTCTTTCTCCCAACCTTGATCACAACTTCAATCCTCATCGTGCCTCTAACCCTCACTGCATATATTAGGTGTTAGAGAGAAAGAGAAACAAGCAGTGGAAAGACTAGAAAGACAGAAGAGAAAGTGGGAGTCGGAGGGTGGAGGAATGACCCTGAGGATTTCAGGTTCAGGATCCTGGAATGTGGAACAAGGAGACTTAAGGCTCCCAAGGGAACCAGCCTCCTCTTCAACAAATGAAACCAAATCCAACCAATGAAACTTCTCCACAAATGAAACCAAACCATCTTTTTTCTCTCAACTCCCTAGGTATTTCAGGGAAATGCATCACTCTTGACCAAATTAAATTTTTTTTTAAGCCATCACAATATAATTTGCTAGGGTTAGATTTCACCTATCTTTCCACCCATGGCTTATCACTATAAACAAATATGACAAATGTTTTCATATGTCAAATATGACAGTCATTGATAGTATCAATATTGTAAGTAAATCTTCCTTAATGCTATAATATTAATGTTTATATTACTAGGTGAAAATAGCCATTTGTATTTGTATTTGATAGAAATTAGTACCATTTATATTTGGTCTTTATTTTACCCAGTTTAGTTAACTCCAGAACAAATAAAATTTCTGTAGTCATCTGTGGAAACCTCAACATTTCAACATGAATGTCCATGATGACCTTATGGCGTACTGGAAACAGTACTTCATGAAAAGCTAGGGAACTGATGGAGGATGCCAAAGTCCTCCTGCTTAGGGTAGGGTTTTCTTTGGTTTTAACCTCTCATCATTGTTCATCAGATTTGTTTATTGAGAGGATTCACTTCTTGGAGGGTTGGAAAGATAGTTCCTAAGTCAGTAAATTCTGAAATGATACAAACCCACAGCATTCTCCAATGACCCTACAGTCCTAATATTATAAGGCAGGTGCTGTGTGTTAAGATGAGCCTCAAAGTGACCACAGGATCCAATAAATGCCACTGCAGTCGAGCGTGCAAACCCCGGATCCCCACATATCCAACAAGAAGCTATTTGTATAAGTAGTTCCTCTGACTACAGTTGAGTTATGACAAGGTTAGGAGGATATAAAACCTTGCCAAAGCACACATAGAGGAAGAAAAATTATTCTTTTCAACTAGTAGATGGAAAGAACCAGGGCCCACTGGTTTAGGCTGCCAGGCTTGTTCAGCTGTATAAAGATTGCTATTAAAACTGACGTCACAGGTTTGGGGAAGTAAACATGCTTTTGCTATGTATAACAAAGACCAGTCAAGTGTCACCAAATGAAAAGTTCTAAAATATCATATTAGACAATAGAAAATATTTCATTTAGAGGAAAAAAAAACCTATAATTTTATTCCAATAAAACCTTTGCTACTTACTACTCTCATTTTATTTCTCAAGGTTAAGACTTCTCATGCTTTTAAAACTGAAGTTCTAATTGATGTTCTAGAAAATAACTAAAGCCTGAAAAATGACTTTACACATAACAGGAATTTCCACTTACCACTCCTCCAAAATATTTCCCTATGTAGAAGTCATCAAGGCTATGCAGTTCAAGGTAGGTAGCTCCTAATTCTTTAGCAAGTTGGATCCCTTCGGTTGTACTAACACAGCTCCCTCTATCTGAGGTACATAGTGGGCACGTACAAGGTAATTCTTCTGAGAAAACAAATTTGAAAACAAAGAGCTTTGAAATTAAACAAAAAAAAAAATGTAGACAATCTGAACATTAAATAACAAAGAGCTCATACCAGAACCACAGTACAAGAGCATTCAGTACATCCACTATCCACTAGACTCTGAATAATAAGTGTCAATAAAAATACAAAGGTCCCTAAATAAACAAGCATGAGCTGCAAGAAGAATAAATACTATTTTACAAAACAGAAGAATTGAAAAATAGGTGAATGAATATTTTCAAGGCTAGTATACAAATTAGACCAATCAGCCAGTAATGGTGGGCCTGTCTCTTTCTACACAACCTTGACATCCAGAATATCAGTATCTCTAGGCAGGTAGAAAAAATTACAAATTTAACAACTTGCTTGCCACAGAAAGCATTGAAAACAGTGGACTGGCACTTTTTCTGCGGTAAACTTGAAATATATTTACAAAGTTTGAATAAACCTTATAGTTTCATTTTAATAAAACCCTCAATTTGACCTGATTTTCAAGGGTTCAAAATTGTCACTCCCTTTGTAAATTTCATAGACGTGTATTCTTATTAATGCATACATTTCAATCATTAGACTCTAACGCATTCAACTTCAGAGACCAAATTCACTCTTTATTTTTTCTTTAAAATTAAAAA
>NW_012147189.1:10435264-10447507 GCF_000956105.1 Propithecus coquereli | reverse complement strand
TTTCCCCTAATTTTGTATTAAGAAAATTTTCAAACACTCCAAAAAGTTGAAAGAATGATATAATGAACACACATATCCTGCACTTAGATCCTGCAATTATTAACATTCTGTCATTAATGTTGCCTTATCTCTAGATAGACAGAAACACGCTCACACAAACACACACACACACACACACACATTTAAAAGTAAGCTGCAGTCATCAGGACACCTTGGCTCTAAAACACTTTCACATTCATCGCCTAAGAATAAGAACATTCTCCTATTAATCACACCACCATGATCACACATAAGAAAATTAACAGTAATTCCATAATAATCATCTAATTTCCACTCCATTTTAAATTTTGCCCGTGTCCCAAGAACATCATTTAGATGCTTTTTTGAACCAGTACTCAGTCGAGGTTCACGAATTGCATTTGGTGGTCATTTTGCATTAGACTTTAATCTAGAATAGCCCCCCACCACACACACGGTTTTTAAGAAGCTATAGACTCGACTTTTAAGACAGTATTTCTCAAAATGTGGTCTAAGTACCAATCTGCTTCGGCATCACCTGGGAAGTTTATTCAAGCAGATTCCGGGCCCTTTCTCAGGTTTACTGAATCAGAACGTCAGGTAAGTCCTGGTCATACTCAAATTTGAGAACAATTGCACTGAGACCTGTGAGAAATGGTCTGTAATAATTGTCTGTTGCATGTCAAGACAGTGGCTAATAAATGCACCTGGTTGTTCAAGCTGAGGAGGTCTGATTCCATGGAACGAGCTGCTCATTTTTCTTTTCTTCATCTTTTCACTTGTCTTCTGATTTAAGGCTTGAATCATAAAATACTCCAACTAAAACATGAATCAAATTTTGATTAGAGTTCCAACAAAATTATACATCTAACATGATAATTTGCACCCTGTATCACACTTGTCAAACATTTTAAATGTCAGTACCATGTATATGTATGTATTAGCAAACACCTGTAAACAATTTTTTTAATAAAAAAATGTATCTAGTGGAAGAGATTGGGCCTTGTCTGCACATAAATAAACAATCCATTCAAGAATAAATTGTTTATTCTCTGTTTTTAGAGATGGGGTCTCACTATTTTGCCCAAGCTGAACTCAAACTCCTGGGCTCAAGCGATCCTCTCACCTCAGCCTCTGGGTAGCTGGGACTACAGACACATGTCACCACACAGGGCTATTCTCTTGAATAATCAAAAAAGTCAAGCACTCCAACTGTGTGGCTGTCAGTAATTTTCTCAGTGGGTAACCACCCAACCATTGCCGTTAATAGTAGTGAAATTCAAAGCAGCAACACATCTGGTTCCATGTCTATAAATGTTCCTATCAGCTAGGAAACTTCACTTTTTTCTCCTGAAATCTGTCCTTTACAAATTAAAAATCTCATCCACAAGCACTTACATAGCTCCAGGTCTGTGCCCTCCCTTGCAAGGCCCGGGGCAAAAGTACAAATGGAGGTCCACCCACCATATACCTAAATATTTAAATGCTGTAAATCAAGAAAACAAACTGTTATGTAAAAGATATTCTATACTCCTGCTTTGACAAACACATCATCATAAAAGGCCAGCAGGCCAGATTTAGATTTAAATTCTCAGACTCCTCAGAGGTTCATGCAGTACAAGGAGAGCTGGTCCCTAACTCCTGCCCCAAGACCACCCTCCCTTTTCTCCCCGTGTTCCATTCCATGCTTGGAGGAGCTCTGTGCACACAAGTAGATATCTAAGCTCTGTCCACTTTCCCCTCTCCCATTCCTCATAAATAGTCTCCCTAGCCACCTCTCAGGCCTAGGGGTGCACACACCAGCAATGTGGTCCACTCCCAGGAGGACAGACCCAGGAAAGTGGCCTGCACAGGCCCAAGAAACAGACTGAGGACCAGTGGTTAGAGAACTCTGGTATTCCAGGTTTAGAAGCATAGTCATAACACTGTCCAATAAAAATTTCTGTGTTGATAGAAATGTTCTGTATTATCTGCATTATCCAATACAGTAGCCACTAGCCAGATAAAGCTCTAGAGAACCTGAAATGTGGCTAGCATGCTTGAGGAACTGATTTTTATTTTATTTCAATTAATTTAAATATAAATAGCCACATGTGGCTAGTGGTTCCATATTGGACGGTACACGTCTAGAAGGGGGATACCAGCTCCAGGTGGGCACATCCCTTGGCTCTGTTGACTTGTGTGTGCCCTGTGGGGAGGGGTGCAACTAGAGGAGGGTCAAATGGGGGTCTCTAAAGCTCAGGGCAGGTGCCCCTCTTGCCCAGGGATGTAGGTCGTACTGCACAGCCCTTCATCCCTGACTCTTTTTTTTTTTTTTTTTTTTTTTTGAGACAGAGTCTTACTCTGGTGCCCGGGCTAGAGTGCCGTGGCGTCATCCTAGCTCACAGCAACCTCAAACTCCTGGGCTCAAGCGATCCTACTGCCTCAGCCTCCCGAGTAGCTGGGACTACAGACATGTGTCACCATGCCCAGCTAACTTTTTCTATTTATTTTTAGTTGTCCGATCAATTTCTTTCTATTTTTAGTAGAGACGGGGTCTCGCTCTTGCTCAGGCTGGTTTCAAACTCCTGAGCTCAAACAATCCGCCCGCCTCGGCCTCCCAGAGAGCTAGGATTACAGGCGTGAGCCACCGCACCCGGCCCATCCCTGACTCTTAAACACAAAATTTTAAATGCTCCTTTCATTCTGACATTATCATCTCTATCCATGTTCTTGCAAATGCCATTATTTCTTACACTCAAGATCCCACTGTACTTTACTAAATAGTAATACATCTAAAGAGATCATCCTAATCCTACTTCCATATTCTCATCAAGTCCTGAGTTAAGGAAAAAAGAAACTGCCGTGTCTTTCTCCCAACCTTGATCACAACTTCAATCCTCATCGTGCCTCTAACCCTCACTGCATATTAGGTGTTAGAGAGAAAGAGAAACAAGCAGTGGAAAGACTAGAAAGACAGAAGAGAAAGTGGGAGTCGGAGGGTGGAGGAATGACCCTGAGGATTTCAGGTTCAGGATCCTGGAATGTGGAACAAGGAGACTTAAGGCTCCCAAGGGAACCAGCCTCCTCTTCAACAAATGAAACCAAATCCAACCAATGAAACTTCTCCACAAATGAAACCAAACCATCTTTTTTCTCTCAACTCCCTAGGTATTTCAGGGAAATGCATCACTCTTGACCAAATTAAATTTTTTTTTAAGCCACCACAATATAATTTGCTAGGGTTAGATTTCACCTATCTTTCCACCCATGGCTTATCACTATAAACAAATATGACAAATGTTTTCATATGTCAAATATGACAGTCATTGATAGTATCAATATTGTAAGTAAATCTTCCTTAATGCTATAATATTAATGTTTATATTACTAGGTGAAAATAGCCATTTGTATTTGTATTTGATAGAAATTAGTACCATTTATATTTGGTCTTTATTTTACCCAGTTTAGTTAACTCCAGAACAAATAAAATTTCTGTAGTCATCTGTGGAAACCTCAACATTTCAACATGAATGTCCATGATGACCTTATGGCGTACTGGAAACAGTACTTCATGAAAAGCTAGGGAACTGATGGAGGATGCCAAAGTCCTCCTGCTTAGGGTAGGGTTTTCTTTGGTTTTAACCTCTCATCATTGTTCATCAGATTTGTTTATTGAGAGGATTCACTTCTTGGAGGGTTGGAAAGATAGTTCCTAAGTCAGTAAATTCTGAAATGATACAAACCCACAGCATTCTCCAATGACCCTACAGTCCTAATATTATAAGGCAGGTGCTGTGTGTTAAGATGAGCCTCAAAGTGACCACAGGATCCAATAAATGCCACTGCAGTCGAGCGTGCAAACCCCGGATCCCCACATATCCAACAAGAAGCTATTTGTATAAGTAGTTCCTCTGACTACAGTTGAGTTATGACAAGGTTAGGAGGATATAAAACCTTGCCAAAGCACACATAGAGGAAGAAAAATTATTCTTTTCAACTAGTAGATGGAAAGAACCAGGGCCCACTGGTTTAGGCTGCCAGGCTTGTTCAGCTGTATAAAGATTGCTATTAAAACTGACGTCACAGGTTTGGGGAAGTAAACATGCTTTTGCTATGTATAACAAAGACCAGTCAAGTGTCACCAAATGAAAAGTTCTAAAATATCATATTAGACAATAGAAAATATTTCATTTAGAGGAAAAAAAAACCTATAATTTTATTCCAATAAAACCTTTGCTACTTACTACTCTCATTTTATTTCTCAAGGTTAAGACTTCTCATGCTTTTAAAACTGAAGTTCTAATTGATGTTCTAGAAAATAACTAAAGCCTGAAAAATGACTTTACACATAACAGGAATTTCCACTTACCACTCCTCCAAAATATTTCCCTATGTAGAAGTCATCAAGGCTATGCAGTTCAAGGTAGGTAGCTCCTAATTCTTTAGCAAGTTGGATCCCTTCGGTTGTACTAACACAGCTCCCTCTATCTGAGGTACATAGTGGGCACGTACAAGGTAATTCTTCTGAGAAAACAAATTTGAAAACAAAGAGCTTTGAAATTAAACAAAAAAAAAAATGTAGACAATCTGAACATTAAATAACAAAGAGCTCATACCAGAACCACAGTACAAGAGCATTCAGTACATCCACTATCCACTAGACTCTGAATAATAAGTGTCAATAAAAATACAAAGGTCCCTAAATAAACAAGCATGAGCTGCAAGAAGAATAAATACTATTTTACAAAACAGAAGAATTGAAAAATAGGTGAATGAATATTTTCAAGGCTAGTATACAAATTAGACCAATCAGCCAGTAATGGTGGGCCTGTCTCTTTCTACACAACCTTGACATCCAGAATATCAATATCTCTAGGCAGGTAGAAAAAATTACAAATTTAACAACTTGCTTGCCACAGAAAGCATTGAAAACAGTGGACTGGCACTTTTTCTGCGGTAAACTTGAAATATATTTACAAAGTTTGAATAAACCTTATAGTTTCATTTTAATAAAACCCTCAATTTGACCTGATTTTCAAGGGTTCAAAATTGTCACTCCCTTTGTAAATTTCATAGACGTGTATTCTTATTAATGCATACATTTCAATCATTAGACTCTAACGCATTCAACTTCAGAGACCAAATTCACTCTTTATTTTTTCTTTAAAATTAAAAAATTTAAAACTGAAGGAAAAGTATTTACTCAAAATATACAACTATTATGTACCCATAATAATTAAAAAATTTTAAAAAGTATTTACTCAAAAAGTGAAATGTCCCAAGATTCATGGTTGCACCATGTACAGACCTACAGCTGGGAAGGTGGCAGATCAACCTATCTACAAGGACACTTCCTTGTAAGGCTAAAAGTATGTGCTCCACTCCATATTTGTCAGCAGCTTTGTTTTGCTTCACCATCACATCACATGTGTCACTGTTCAAAAGGCTGCCAGGTCACCAGGTCAGAAGAGGGTAAATTTATTTTCAGAAATGCATGTTGTTGTAGGCTGGCATCCCTGGGAAGCAGACTCTGAGATGGAGACTGGTGTACTGGAGGTTAATCAGGGGTGAGCTTGGGAACAACTTTTCTCAGGCGTGAGGGATGCAGCACTGGGCAGAGGAAAATTTAACTGCAATGCAGTTGGCAACATAGACCACAGCTGACCCTACATAGGGCTTGGGAGCTTAGACGGCCTTTTAAAGTTGTTCCACATTTGGGGAAAGGAGGTTTTATATCTTAACCCTAAACTGACCAGTAATTAGACAAGGGCTGCAACTGTGGAGGGGGCACCACTTTGGCAAGACAGCTTCCATCAGCAGAGAGGAAAGCCTGGACAGGGACTCCACTGTGCGCCATCAGCAGCCAACACGCTCAGTAACTGAGGAAGTACAGTGGCCCTGAAAGGGCATTTCAGTGACTCTCGAACTCATGCACAGCAAATTTCCTACCAATGAAGATAGAGCACATGTATGTACATAGGGGTATATACTAAGGATATTTAGTGTACATGCATACTACATATGTAAAAATGCATGCATGCACAGATACACATGACTTAGGTAATTTTAGCTTAATTGAAAGCATTTTGAGCTCAGAGACCACATATTCACATCCTCATTTTACAGAAGAGGAAATTGAGGCTATGAGAGGTTATGTGACTTGTCCACATCTCCTTGTGAGTTAAAGACAAAGAAACAATAATAAAACTATTGCTTTCTCCACCTGATAAAAGTGACATCAGAAGGTAAAATAAAAATTTAGTTTGAGTAAAGAATTACCGATTGCAAAGATACGGTGACTTAAAAATTAAGCTTGGGTTCTCTAAATTATGCTATAAATTCTAATTTGAACTTTTGCCTTTACTTTTTCTAAGATCATTTTAAGTTTAGAGCAAATGAAGTTTTCATGCAGAATTTAGCCTGTCTTGAAAAATAACACATTGGTATTTTGCATTCTTTACAAAGCCCTCATAAACAGTGCCTTTACTTTTCTGAAGACAGAGGCCTTCTTATATCTACAAAGCTCTCCTTATGTTCGTGGAATGGGGTGGGTAGACAGATTATCTTATTAAACTTTATTTCTGCACAAAAATCAAGAAAAGTCAGTAGTATTTCAAGTGAAAATGAAGTGAACATAATGTAAAATAATTTTTACCAAACAATCTTAATTTGAGGTAAAAATGCAACTAATTTCAGGTTTCAGCCAGCTGAGTGGGTTTTCCATTGTGTGTAGCTATAAGCATCCTACTAACACACATTCCTAGAAATGCCTCCTTATGGCTAATCATCTTTGTATCTCTTTTATGTAACCAAAAGACATTCTTTTTGTTCACTCACCAAAAAAGAAAAATACCCAGTCATTACACACCATATTGTGCTGTAAATTAGTTGCCACTTAGCTACCTACCCTTTATCTGGGTTCTAAAATATTACTTGTTAAAACCTTCTTCACAGGCGTTTGTTCCTAATTAGTTATTCTGTAATTCTCTTATGAACCATTCCTATATTCTTCCATATCAATCAACTATATAATCTTAGATTCTAAGTACAAGTCTGACTTGTGTTGGATCTAGCAGGAGAACCAACAAAACATTTCAGGATTAAATAAATTTACACTGAGCATTTTATCAGGAACAATGAGTGGACCCAAAATAAATTTAACTTGTGGTGCCTCATGGTTACAGTAACTCTGAATCAGGGTGCTACATTTCTCTAGCTAACATTGAAGTCTTTTTTTTTTCTTACATGTTATCTTTTAAGATGTTATCATAAAATGTCTATTATTTTTTAAAGCAAACACAATGTAACTCTGGCATTCAAATGAATGGCATCTCTTTCAAAGTAATGGCCTTGGGAACCTGTAGGGTGATTCTTACAATGTTGCCACTGCTTGAAAGTTTTAAAAATTCTTTTCAAAAATTCTGGCCTAGCAAAGGACCAGGCTCCCCCAGAGCTTCAAAAACAGCTGAAAGACAGGATGCCTATCTTCGGGAGATTAAGGCTATGAATACATCCTGGGCACATTCTAAAAAAATTTCTCCTTCAAAGATAGATTCAATATTTAGTAAAAGCTAAAATTTATTCAGAGCCAAGAATGATGAAGACATCCACACAGTCAAGCTTATCAAAAACATATGTAACAAAGGAAAGCAGTAAGATGGATCATATTTGCTGAGCTAATTCTAAAAAGAGTTCCAAGAGAATTACCAGGAGACCTCCCAGCACAGCCTCATGTATTGTGTAAGTGTGTGTGTTAGGGGCTGAGAGGAATAAAGGTCCTTGAGTTGAATGTTGAATAGCCAGATTTAGGTTTGTAATTACTTTGTAATCATATCTCATATGGTAAATTAATTTCATCTTGTTAGTGAAATTGATTTTTTTCACTTATTTAGATCATCCATAAAACCATTCATTCACTCATTGAACAAGTGTTTATTGAGCACCTACCTGCCATCAGACACTACGGATATAAAGATGCAAAGATAAAAGAAATTCACAGTCAAACTGAGATGAGACAGACAGGACTGCAAACAATTATGACGGATATAATAAGCACTAAAATAAAGGTGTACAAAATCACCACGGGAACAGAGGAGAGGAAATTAACTTTGCCTAGGGGTCATTATAGAAGGCCTCACAAAAAAGGTGATGATTTAAAGGACAAGCTCAAATTTGCTATGCAGATATGATAGGGGCTGTGAAGACGGGCACTCCAGTCAGGATATAGCATATGTAGAGGCCTGGATGGGAGAAAAAATGGAACACATTCATTTCTAGTTTCAAGATGGCAGCTAAGCCCATACTGCGATCTCCCTCCCTGCCAAAGCACAGAGATGATGAAGTAACAGGGGGGTAGGGAGGGAGGGAGGAAATATTGAGGGAGGGAGGAAAGAATGGAGGCAGGAGAGAGGGAGAAAGGACTGAATATACAGCAACACTCAAAAACTAGTGGAGAGACCCCAACAGCCCAGAAGCTAGGAGAGTCTGAAAGAATGATGGCAGATAGCACAGGACCAGAGAGGAATCCTGACGCTCAGAGCACAGGTGTGCCCCGCAGCAATAGCAGGAGTGCTTGCTGCCCACCAACAGGGGAGCAAGAAGTCGGAGAAGGCCAAGGCACTGACTGGAGAGTAGCTGGAGTACCCAGTAGAAGCAGCCAGGCCTGTTGATCCTCTGTGTAGTCCCAATTCCACCCCATCCCCAGACAGCAGTTGGGCAGAGGAAGAGGAAGGCATCAATCCAAAAGGGAAAGGAAACTGCAAAAGTAGGCAAATGAAAAATTACCCAATGTTTGAGAAGCATCCACACCATGAAATAAACTCTTATCAAACAGAAAGACTTAGAATGACCACTCAAAACCAGACTTAACAAACCAATCAAAACAGAATTATTATGTATAATTAATTATCCTGAGAGGCCTTTTTTTTTTAAGTATTTCCATCCTCAAGACAGAAACAAGAAATTATGAAAAGAACCAATCAGAGATGAGATCTTGGATATGAAAATCTGTTCAAAAAAAAAAATTAATAAAGCAGAATAGAACAGACCCAGAAGAACTAATGTGTGAATTGGAAAAAAAGGCTAAGGAATTCTCCCATAATCCAACACGAAGAAATAAAGGGAGAAGAAAGAAAAGAATCAGAGGAGAGACCCAGAAGTTTCAACATTAGTCTAGTAAGAGTCCCAAAAGGAGAGAATAAAGAAAAAGGAGGGATGGTGATGTCTGAAGAAGTTAGAAAGTTGAGACTTTCCTAGACCTAAATTAAGACATTAAGTTCTTTAAGCAGTTCAGTGTGATGCTATAAGAGATCATGCCCTACAAGGTTATAGAAGTAGTCAGAGGCTAGATCATGAAGCATCTTGTATTTCAGGTAAGGATTTTATAGTAGAAAGTTACTGAAGTGACATACAAATACTGGACTAGAATAAGAGTATCAGTGGGAACCCACAATTTAAAAAAATATATAATCCCTGGCTCTATTCAATGAAAGGGCCTAGAAGCAATGACACCTAAAGTAATGGGCACCTAAGAGCCCAGATTTTGGTTTTAAATATCATTACCCACTAAAAGGAATCAAAGCTCCCTGAAGACATGGCTGATTCCAGGGCTGGGATGGGGAAAGTCTAAGATGAGCCTGGAATGTCTTATGCTGGAAAGTAAGGAAGGGCTTAAAAACTGATTGGAGCTAGCTTGAAAAGGCTCCCTCTAGGCAAATTTGGGGCAATGCGAGTATCAGAAAGAATAACTGGAAGAACAGATTATAAAATAAAATGTGAATCCATGAATCCTAATGATTCTAAAAGAAACAATGCAGCACCAGAGAGAAGGGAAAGCTCCATTTGCAGAAGAATACCGACTAAGAAGTATAGAAGGAATGACATAAAATCACTATTTTGCAAGCACATTTATCATAAATGAAGGAATTATGCAAAATAATGGGCCCCGGTTCTTTAAAAATGCCAATGTCATGAAAGACTCCAAAAAAACACTGGGGAACTGTTCTGGATTAAAAGAGGCTAGAAAAATATGACAACTGAATACAATGTGTAATTCTTAACTGCATCCTGAATTGGTAAAAAACAAAACAAAGCAAAACAAAACAAAAAATAGCTATAAAACGCATTACTGGAACAACTGGGAAAATGTAGATATGGATTATATTTTAAATGATTTTAACAGTATAACAGATAACAGTATGTTAAATTTCTTGAGTGATGGTTATATTATGATTAATAGGAGACTGTTCTTGTTTTAGATGATGCCTGAAGTAATTAGGAGTGAAAACAAATCCCATAATGTTTATAATTTATTCTCAAATGGTTCAGATAAAAAAAAAGCATATGTGGGGTGTGTGTGTGTGTGTGTTTATAACTTCTGGGGTTCAATTCTTGTCAATTGTCTTAGGTTTGAAATTTTTCAAAATGAAAGTTAGGGGAAAGGAAGAAAGTTCTGGAAGAATTCAAAGCATTGAGTGTCATGATCTGACTTGTATTCTAGAATGATTATTCTGAGAGAATTTATTTCAGAAAGGCAAGCCAGGAATAGGACACCGGAGGCCAATTTACCTTGAAGCTGAAGATGCCTAAGCTTCAAGCCCTTTTCTTGTGGGTCTTTCTCAAGTCCCAGGGAGAACCTGAGCAATATATTTTTTCACGTGGTCATGTGCTTTTGTAAAATTTGCAAAATAAGATATTTAGTCAAGACCATTATCTCTTTTTACTCCAACTTGCTTCACCTTGTATCAGGCAGCTCTGGAATAATCATGGGCATTTTCGGACTACTGCTAAGGGAAATTTAACATTGGGTTTAGGGAGCTATTATTTGTGATTTACAGTCGCTTCCTTGTACAGCTGTCCTAGTACAAGAATGCTTCCGCTACCCACAATGCAGACTTATTTGGCATCATGACACAATCATGCTTAGCTGAAATACTAATAGAACACAAATTCTGATGCCCAGGACCAGAAAGATGTGGAGAGTGGAGAAACATACTGGAAGAAAAAGTGATTATTATTCTCTTCTCTACACAGAAAACATCACAAAGTGGTTATCATATGAAGAGGTGATCAAAGACTACGCAGCTCCAAAACTATAAGAAAAGTAAAGAAGTGTCAGGCTGTTAAATAACAGAAACATTTTAATAACATTTATGGTATCTGATAGCTGTTTTAGATTTGCAATTTCTTGTGCTTTCTTTTCTCATTCTAAATAAATATTTACTTTTGTACATATAGATATCTGTAATTTTGTTGTTTTTTTTCCCTTACGAAGGACTTCCCAAATTGTGTAAGTTTGAGGCCCTACAAAATCTGGAACTGCCCCTTTAGGAGACCAAAAACAAGGCTGCTATGACAGATAATTAAATGACTAGGACCTGAAATCCAAATGGAAATGAAGAGAAAGCAATGAGTCTGAGATTTACTTAAAATGTAAAATCAAAAGAGTTTCTAATCAACTGGATACAAGGAATGGGAGAGAATGCTGGGTCTAGGATGATTTTAGTTTGCGTGAATGGATAGGTCTGGCATCATTCACCAAGCCAGGAAATATTTTTCAGAGGAGGATGTTATCTACGAAGATGTGGGTCAGGAGAGAGACTGGAGTCAGAGAAACAAAATGGACAGTCATCAGTGTGTATGCAGGGGAAGCCAGGGCAACAGGTTAGCAGGGTCATGGTCTGGATGTAGACCCAAAGGATGGAATGTTGGGAAATGACACCACGGTGTCCTCGTGCTGTGTGGAGGCAGGTGGGCAGACAGTAAGGACGACAGGGATTTAGAGGAATCAGGAAAGAAAGAGTAGCTTTATTAAGTGGGGGAGCAGGTGTGTTTCAATAATTTGAACTGGAGAATTGTTATTAAAGTGTATTAATTTGGCGGTAAGGATATAACTGGTGTCTCCCAAGATAACTAACCCACTCCACGGATAACAGGCTGAGCCCTCCTGACTTAATCACCTCCTAATGGTCCCATTTCTCAACACTGCTGCACTGGGGATTAAGTTCCCAGAACAGGAACTTTGGGAAACACATGCAAACCACAGCAACCGGTGACCCTGAGTGAGAACAAATGGTGTAATTGTGAAAGATGAAGTCCGACTGTAGTGTACTCAAGAATGAATAGGAAATGGACTCAGGAAGTGTGGATAACTCAAGAATCATGGCCAGAAAGAAAAAGAAAGATAGGAAAGTAGAGGGGATGTGGGGTCAAGGGTGGGTCAAGCCTGCTTTATCTGTATCTACT
>NW_012147189.1:10420305-10431372 GCF_000956105.1 Propithecus coquereli | reverse complement strand
GTATAAGGAAAATATCTTTATGTATCTTAATTCCACTGCCAAATATGCACTAGTAGTAGCTTTCTTCTCATACTCTAGTTAACTATTAATCATTATTTGTCCCTTTATGTGGCCTTTGGTATGTAGTTCTAGGATGTAATAAAGCTAGATTAAAGGAATAGACAACTGGATGTGGCTAACACATCCAAAAGCTGTTGGGCTATGAAAGTTTGCACTTTGAAATATGAGTCCAAAACAGGGTTAATAGTGTTTGAATAAACCAATCAAGGTTTATGAGACAGAGATTTTATCCCATGATGGAAAATTCTGCAGAGTGTTCCACAGCAATGCCCTTTTGCAGAGAGAGCTTCTGCTCACCAGGACTTCCCCCAATTCCCGACAGCCTCCCAACTGCCCATTCCCATAAGTACGCTCAAAGCAACAAGATTTGCAGAATTTTTAGATGTGAATACCCTACTGAAATAAAGTAGGATGGAGAGAGCAGTTTTGAAGGAAGTTTAACGGAATCCAAAAAAATAAAAAATAAAAGGCAAAGCATAGACTATGAGCATCAGATACAAAGGCTTGAACTTGGTGGAGGGTGTAAGCAGGGGAGAAATGAAGTGGGACACAGTGCAAGAAGGTGGGAAAGCTTCCCAGCACAGCTCTCCTCTAATTTCCAAATCCCAAACCACAAAACATATGCAGTTCCAACTGTATCTGTTATAGTGTTCAAGTTCTAAGTATACAATTATAAGAGTACGTAAGTATAACAATGACAGAGGACAAAGTCAGATAAATGAGATAAAAACTAAATATAAGTGGAACTAATATTAAACAGTCATTTAACTCTGAGAGAATAAATCAGAAGTAGCTGCTTTTCGCATTCCAAATAGTTCAACATTCCAGAGTTACTGGAGAGAGATATGGGGAGGAAGAGGACATTTAAGGGAAAATGTTGAGAAAAAAATGGGCTTAAGCATCATTAACTCTGTGGGATTGGGAATGTAAAGACTATAAATACTTTTATTTGTAATACAAATCAGAGCTTCAAACCCTCCACAAGAAAATTATGAATCTACTACCTTACTGCTTTTTATGGAATGTTTTTAATAAATAAGAAAAGATCCAGAAATGTGAAATGAAGTAATACTATAACTGCACACAAAAAAAAGGATGGGTAAGAGACAAAGACATACTAACTATTTAATAATAAGCTGCCACTAATGAATGTGAAGCACATTTATTTTAAAAGTGCCAAGTATATAAGGCAAGGATCCAGGGTAAGGTCAAGGATCTACAGAAGAGAACTAGGGAAGAGAAACACAACTATCTCATTCCAACTCTGAGGCAATAACAACACATTTCTTCTCCAAACTATGTCAAAGAGAAAATGTTCCACTACTTTCCAAAATTATGAAGGAAATCAAAGTCTCCCACCCCACGTAAATCAGTTCCAGGATTTCCTCTAGGAGGTTATGCAACCCAAGGCTTGAAGCCACATTGGAGAATTATTGAATTCATCTTTAAAAATTTCTATGTTGAAACAATTTTATTCTACTTGATTGTGGGGCTGCAAATACAGCACCTATTAAGTGCTAACATTGCTGCCCCCACATACTGTAGTGTATAAATCCTGAATGACATGTAGGGAAACTTTACTTTTGCTTAGTCTGATACACAACTATACTACAGTTATAATAAACACCTACCATAACAGCTACCACCTACGGAGCACCTATTACATGCTAACCTCTACACTTAGAACTTTACACATACTAGTATCTCATTTACGCCTCAGTGCAGCTCTAGGAGGAAGGGATTGTTATGACTATTCACAGAGGGGAAAATAAGGCTGAGAGAAAGTAAGAGATTTACCAAGGACACACAGGCATTAAGTGGCAAGGTGGGGACCTGAAATCAGATCCTTTTGACATCAAAACCTGTGTTCTATCTGCTCTGCTATATTTAATATTCTGATTCAGTACACATCAAATAACAGCTGATTAATACAATCAACTTTAATATTTCTGATGGGCTTTACTTACCACAACCACCGAGAGAAGGAAAGCACTTATGAAAAAGAACTCTATGAATGTAATCTACTATATCTGAATATCATTATAACCTAGAAAATTGTACCTGGTTACAAACTCAGTGCCTTAAATAGGGCCAGAGTCTAACCAAACAAAAAGTGGTTAGCATAATAAACCGTTAACAATCAGTATATGGCAAAAATCCAGATACAGAGGCTTACTTTATCCATTCGGAAGATTTCATTTTACTAGACAAAATACATGGGATCACAAACATTGCTTTTTGTGAAATCAACATAAACAGGAAAGGGTTAACAGCTCAAATTAAAAACAGGAAAAGCAATCCTAACATAATTTAGCTTATTTTATTTCCCCTACATTTATTCACGGTATTCACTAAACATTTGCTCAACTGCATGTTGAACTGATAAGTTTTTACACTGTAAGGTCATTCACAATGAAAGGGCCAAAGTAAAAGAAGTGTTTCATTTGCTTTCATATATGACAGCCAGTAAGTTCTCCATCAATACTTCTTATGAACAGCATTATCACTGTCGTAACTGGGGGTTTAATAGCTTCTCTTATATTGAAAAGGCCTGTTTTTAGTTTATTTTAGCATATTAACATAACTTTCCTTTAACTGAAAATTTATATGGGCAAGGGATCTTTTCCCCATAATAGGGAAATTTGCATAACTTTTTCTATGCATTTTTTAGAAAGGTATGCTAGTTTCCTACAGCTCTGATTCAGTTTTTTAAAATTGCTGTTTAAATGTAAAATCTCACATGATCTGTATTTTCTTTTTCAAACACTAAACTCTTTCGTTATAAAATGCAATCTTTAGGTGAAATATATATAACTCCAATATTAGTAAAGAATCAGAATCAGAAATTTTCAAATAAGATTAAAGAAAAGCATTCAAAATAGAATGTTATTGTGTACTTTAAATATCTACATGTGTCTAGGAGTGGATTCCTTTTTCTTTTTATCAAACACTCAAGAATCAGACTAAAATTTATCCGCTTCACTCCAATTTTGTTCAATTATCACAAATTTAATTTTTACTTTTCCAGGCAATATTAGTAACGCTACTTCCGATTCATGAATCACTAAAAAACAAATGGGTAACATACCAAGAGTATTTTGCATTATTAAAATTAAAAACTAATTAAAATTTTTCAGAGGTTAATTAATAGTGCCACAAATGAGTCGTTTAAAATTAACTCAGTCCCTTTTCCCCTTTTCCAGGGGTCCTATTTCTGAACTGTCCCACTGAAGAGTATTTTTGCCTGCGTTGAGCTTTCAGGGGGCTGTATTTTTAGAACACTAATATTACACTATCACCCACAGGGTAGGCATGAAAAACATTGCTCTTTGCTAGTGAAACTTAGTGACATGGTCCCTTGGAGTTGGCACAATAAAACCGTCAGCTGTCTACCAAGGGACAACCCACAGTCATGAAGTGTAGGAGTAGGTGCTTCACATTCCTACGGGGACTTTTTACCTTCCAAGAGTGTTCTCTGACCGGACTACCCCCTGCCCAATGAACAAAGGATCCAAGATTCTCTCAGAAATGTTTAAAAACTCTGCCCAGGTAACACGGACACTCCACATTCACGGAAGTGGGCAAAAGGGGGGCGGGAGGGGAAAAAAAAAAAAAAGAAAGAGAAGCTCCTTCAGCCTCAGCACGGAGCAGCTGCTGTCCCTTACCCAGACGGGACAGTCGTGGACCACCAGCTTGACATTCCCAAACGCACTGGCCTGATACTCGGTGAACACGGGACGCGCGACCGTGCTGGTCGCGTTCAGCAACAAGCTGCTTTCGTCCCCTGAGACCAGAGGGCTTCTCCCCAGGTAAGTGCGGATGAGCCCCGACGGCCGGTTGTCCTGGTGGAACGCGTCCCCCTCGTTCCCCAGCGCCACGATGTGAATGGACCTGCAGGACAGGGAGGGCAGCGAGGGGAGAAGGGGAGCACGGTCAGCGCGCTGGCCACTTCACTCGAACAGGAAGTGCGGGGACAGCGCGCGGCGAGGATGGGCACCAGCCCCTCGGCCCGGGGCGCACGGCACGCGCTCGGGGCAGAGACAATGGCAGGACCGCGACGCGTACGTACATGATCTCAAATCCAAGGGCAGGGCGGCGACTCGGAGAAAAGCAGCTGCTCACGGCCTCTTGGGGCCCCGCGGCGGCGTGTTTGCCCGCAATCCGCTCATCCCCGGCCGCGTCCCCCTCGCGCGCCTCCACCGCGGCGCGGCCGACGCAGAGCCGGGCCGCGCGAGCCAGCGAGCGGGCGGGCGAGCCGGGGCCGGGGGCGTGCGAGGCGCCGTGTGCGGGCCGCCAGCCAGTCAGGAAGTGCCCGGGAACATCCCCGGGCGGCCGCCGCGAGTCGCCGGGCGCGGAGCCGGCGTGCGGCCGCGAGCGGACTCAGCTGACCGCAGTCCCCTGTCCGCCGCGCCTCCTCGGCCGGGCAGCTGTCGCCTCCCGCCGCTGCTCCTCCTCCTGGCAGAGGCCGGGGTAGGAAAAAGCCAGGGCCTCCGCCCCCTCGGCGGGCCCGCCGGGCGCAGCACGTGCCGGCCCCGGGGGTCGGGCGGACGCGGCGGACGTGCTCCCCGCGGAGGCCCCAGAGCCCGGCGGCTGCAGCCGGATACAAAGGAGCGGCCCGCGCGGGGTGCCGCGGAATATAAATTAATAAATACGACGCCCAAGCTGGAGAGCTCCCGGCCGCCAATCCGCCTGCAGCAAGTTTGTTCAACTCGAAAGGCTGTAACCAGAGCCAGCAAAGGGGGGTGGGGCGACGAGGCCCCCGCTCGCTCAGGACTGGAAGAAAGAGGTTAGGGAAGCTAGGGATTCAAACCCGTTTCCCGCTCCAGCAACCCGGTTTTACCCCCTCTTGGCCTTGACCGAAAGTGTTTTTACCACGTCTGCCACTTTGTCATTTGTCAACATGCGCTACAGCTGTTTTCCAAAATCATACTTGTGAGAAAAAATAAAGGCAACATTCATGCCGCTGCAGAAAGGGTTCTTTGTTCACACTCCAGTTAATTTGCTAATGTCGCTTTGCGGGGATTATTTACTGCTTCAAGCTATATTTGGCATATTTTACCGAAAACGCAGGATTTTAAGTGCTGGGATTTTTAGTGTGGTAGTTTTTAAAGGAAGTTACGTATAGGGATTTAAGATCATGTTGGTGAGCTAAATGCCACTTTACTTGAAGATTTTTCCATGCACATTATGGCTACATATTTAATAATAGCTCCACGGACCAACTGAAAAATAACGATATGGTAATGCAAGGATACTTAAGATTCTTTCATGGTAACACCCTGAAGTAAAGGTTATAAATGTTCCTAAAGGGCCTCAACTACCTCAATACAAGCGAACACCGGAATCCACTCCTGATACCAAGAAGGGCCAGGGTTTACTCTGGGGCTGGACTCCTCCATGCAACATTAAAATTCTGACAAGTACAATGCTCTATGTTGAAAGAGTTCTCGTTTATCCTTTTATTTATTTATTTATTTATTTTGCCCTACTTTAAAACTGGGTGGTTCCTTTTCTCCCTAGAACTATTTTGAGGCTATGAAATGAGAGGTACTGAGGAGAGCAGTAAAAACACTAAGTAAGAGGCCTCTGGAATGTCAACAGCTTTCTATATGGGTCCTTATTAGTCAGCTGAAAGTAGTTTAATAGTTTGTTGTACACAGATGGATAAATAGGAGACATTCTTTATGTGCTCACTGCTTTTTAACAAATCTAATCTCCCTTTATATTCAGTGTAATTTCTTTTTTAGGCACTAGAACTTAAACCATCCTGAAAAATTCAAACATACAGGATAACCTTTGCTCTTGGATCAGTAGAAAATATATTTTCTCATCAGTCCCCTCCAGAAACCCACAAGTCGAAAACAAAGACAGCAGAATGAATAAATGGATAAAGACAACGTGGTATACACATGCGATGGAATATTGATCCGCCTTTAAGAAAGAAGAAAATCCTACATAAGCTACAACATGGATGAACCCTCAGACTATTGTGCTAAGTGAAATAAGCCAGTCACAAATCACAAAAAGTGATTCCACTTCTGTGAGATAGCTAAAGTAGTCAAACTCTTAGAAACAGAAAGTAGAATAGTGGTTACCAGGGGCTGGGGGAGGGGGAAAACGGGAGTTGTTCAATGGGTATAGAGTTTCAGTTTTGCAAGATGAGCAAGTTATGGAGATGTGTTGCACAACAGTGTGCATGTAGTTAATACTACTGTACTGAACACTAAAATATGATTAAGGTGATACGGTTTACGTTGTTTTTACCACAATGTAAAAAATACAAAAACAAAACAAAAAGACATTAGAGGTGTGACAACTGAAAAGTGGCAGGAAGGGAGAAAGTAATAATTTTTTCTTCAGTTATTGAGTATGTTAGACAGGTGTGGGAGACACTGAGGAACATAAGCTTCCGTCCTTGTCCTTGAGAAACTAAGGCAATTAATGGTCACTAGATCGTGAATATTAACACACTTGATCCTTTTAAAAACATGCTGATTCCTTAAATAATTATGATACAGGCGGATGCATTCAGTATAGGGATAGGTACAAAGTAAAGGATAAAATTCAATGAACATTAGGATGAGATCTGTGCCTTCTGTGTCATCAGAGAGAAGTTCATAGAGGAAGTAAACATTGTCTTAGGTCTTAAAAGATGAGGAAGAGGAGGTTGGAAGGGAAGAAGTATTGGAAAGAACTGGACAGACACCACATGCAAAGGTATGGATGGAACATAGAAGATCATGGTTCAAGGGACAGCAAGAAGTGAAGTTAGTGTAGGTAGGAAGATTCCTATATTAAGGCTCGCAGAAAAAGAGTGGTGGAAGTCTTCCCAAGAAATTTGCAAAGTCAGATCTAGTGATACTCAAGTTATACATTGAAAATCCCTGGTCTAGACCTCTGCCTCTGTGTATATGACAAAGCCTGGCTAGATGCTCACCAAACCCGTTTTCTCTTCTAAGATAGCTGAATTTCCCAAATTTTGTGTGTGTGTAGGGCCAGATGATTAGTTTTCAACAGTAGAATATGATCCCTGCAGAGCAGTTTAGAGAAGGTGTGCCTTCGCCACTCTCTTTTATCCTTCTGTCTACCAATTGAATAAAGCCAGGTCAACCTTGAAGCCATGTGTTTGAAGATGTCGGCACTGGAGTATGGAACCAGTCCGTAAATGACTGGTTGCAGCAGAGCCTTCTCATGCATTGTTCTGTGATATGAGTGAGAAATAGATCCTTATTGAGTTAAGCCAGACATTTTGAGGTCAATTATTTCAGCAGCTCGTGTACTTGTCTTGGCTAATGCAATATCACAGATGGTCCATTTCCTGATATTTTAAAGATCTCAATTTTCTTGAGGCCACTTTTTTAAATAGTTATTTCCCTTTCATTAAAAATTTTTATTTAGCTTATATATTTGTAGTTTCCCTCATTAGCATATTTTTAAAAGTATTACTTTTACCGGAATGTTAACAAAGTGGATTATTTATGTCCTACAAACTCAAGGTCACTGGGGAACAACACAGGAAGGGCTTCCTGCCCAAACAATATTTTCTCCTATTTTAGAGACTGAAATGCCACCATTTCACATTCACTCCTTTAGATGTTCTTATCCCTGAATAAGAGGTAGCATAAGGTATATGTGAGTACATGTGAGGTAACTCCGTGATCTATTACTGGTCCCTAGATCATGAATATTCATATACCAGCTTTTGAAAACCTTGCTCATTCCTTATTGACTGGAAAGGAAGCAAATGTTGGTGAGAGCAGGCCTGGAGAGCTAGGCTTGGCACGAGATTTTTTTCCAACTATGTTTCAAGGAAACTAGATTTCCACAGAGGAATCTTCAAGTCTGCCTAAAGGGGTGGTGGAGAAAGAGTTGGCAGAGATGTCTGAGTCCTGATGCCCCATTTCGAAGTCAATCAGAGCAGTATTAATGTCATTTTTTTTAATATTAGTGTTTCATGTTCATTTTCATTAAAAAGAGGGGATTCCTAAGGTTAAAAACAAATAAAATTTTATGACTACTTATCTGAGCAAAGTGGGGTGCAGAAGAAAACTCTCGAAATTCCAGAATAAAGTGTTTAAACTTCTATTCACAAACACATGTATTTTTTTACATGGAAAAAAAAGGGGAAAGAAATTAAGCTTTATTAATATTTAATGTGGGGATTGGTGTTTGGCATGCCCACTTGGTCCTTACATGGGCAAATATATGGGATGTTGAGGAGTGGGCCTCATAGTGGGCGGCAGCCTGAGCGCTCTCTCCCTTGTTCAACAGATTGCCACATGTTGCAGCTTCTGTATCTAAGGGAATTGATGGGTGATATTTAAGTAAACTAACTTACAGGATGGACCAATGGAGACAGTGTTAAAAATGCAAGAATGGGCAAACACGATTGGCAGAACTGGCATTTCTGACACTCTTTGGGAGCCACACTGCAAGGTAAAAAACTAATCACTAATCAGATTTGACAAGAAGTTGACCATAATAATTGATTATGAAGCACACCGTTTTAAGTATGAATTTACATTCCCTCTCGCTAACATTGACTTCACCCTATGTACATATTATAGTTAATAGATAATGATATTCTGAACCCATCACAGTTAGATAGCCATTTAAAAACTAAATATCCAAACATGAAAGCAAAACTCGGCAATGTTTCCAGCATGTTTAAGTAATATACTATTCAAGTCAATACTTTAAAGAAAAGTCACCAATAATAAATGCTAAAAAGCCTCCTCTGAGCTTTCTTAAAAATGAAAGTCAAAAAACAACACACCATTGGGGAAATAGTTTTCTGCTTGCCAAGATAAAAATGTCTAAAATAATACACGAAACACAAATGGAAAAAAACAACCACATTCCATTGTCAGCAAATACCTTGAGAATATGCACAGAAAGCTTTGCTAAACACCCAAAGACACAAGTATTGGAGTAAGTTACACAATGTAGAAAGCTTACTATAAAGTTAAACTGAAAGCACAGATGTTTTTAATATGTTCCACTGTTATGGAATTCAGTAGATTCTGTTTCAGTGTAATATTTGCTACATTGTGTTTCAATAATGAAATGCATTTTGAAATGACTTTTTTGTGACTGACGAAAGCTATGGTAGAAAAAACATACTTTCTTTTCTGCATCTTTTGACAATAAACAATAATTGACTTTTAAAAAATAAAACTATGTTTTATGCAAAAGTTACGTAAGTGTAACCACTGATTAATTAGTTGTTTTGACTGAAAACTTTTTTAAAAAGAAAAGAAAGGAAGGATTCCAAGCTAAGGGTACAGTGAGAGCAACCACATGAAGTTCATTCACAGCATATCTCTCATGGCCAGTAGTTATTCTAGCAAAGAAGCTATAGCCAGAACACACAACACTATAGGATGTTATCAATGTGGTTAATTTTATGGAAACAAGAATTTTATGGCAGTTTTTAATTTTTTTCATTGTAAAATATAACACACATATAGAAAAGTACATGAAAAGCTACGTACATAATTTAATAGATAATTATAAAATAAACATTCCTAAAATCTCCTGGGTCAAAAAATAGAGCATTATCAGTGGTTATGGAAGAGCATGTATGCATGCACACATACTACCCCTCCTCAAATACAGCTGCCTTCTATTCCTCAGAGATAATAATGAACCTGACTTTTGTGATGATTGTTATTCATTTTTGCTTATGGTTTTACTACCTGTATGTGCATTTCTAAATAAATATTTTGATTTTGCTTCTTTTTGAACTTTTTATAAGTAGGATCACACTGTGTGCAGTTTTGTGCCTTGATTCTTTTACTCATCATCACTTATAACACTCAGCCATGTTGATGTAGCTGTGGTTTGTTCCTTTTTTTTTTTTCTTTTCATTGCTCAATAGCACCCGTGGAAATATACACAGTCATTTATTTATCCATTCCACTGTAGATAAACATGTGGGTTATTTCCAGTTTTTGCCTATTCTAAACAAAGCTGCTAGGACCACTCTTGCTTTAATGTATAGTATATTTGTGGATATGCTAGATCACAGGTTATGTGTAGGTAGACAATGTCCAACTGATTTCAAATGTGATTTTTTACCTGTCACCCTTCTGGCAGCAAGCAGTGTATGAGAATTAGAATTCCCCCCATAATTATTATTTTTTTCTTTAGAGACAGGGTCTTGCTATATTGCCCAGGCTGGACTCAAACTCCTGGACTCAAGTGATCCTCCCTTTTCAGCCTCTGTAGTAGCTAGGACTATAGGACTACTCTACCACACCTGGCTCCATAATTCTTCATATACTTAAATATACTTACTATGTGCCAGTCATTATATTAAGTGCTTTACAAATATTGACTTGTTTAATTCTCACAGCAACCTTATGGAGTAGGTTCTTTTACTATTTTGATTTACTGGAGAGAAAATTGGAACACAGAGAGGTTAAGTAACTTATCCACAGCTAGCTGAGGAGTGAGTAGAACAGCTGGGATTCCAACTCAGATGGTGGGCCCCAGGGTCTATGCCCTTACCCACTGTGTTGTGTGGATGTTTGAAATATTTCCTTCGTTATGTAATTTTGTGATAGAAAACAATGCATGTAGCCTATAAAAAACTCTTCTATCTTACAGAATTTTCTAACTCCCTTAAACATTTTCTAAATCAATTTTGATGGATCTTAAAGTCATCTTGAAGTTAAAAATGTAAAAATGTACAGCACTTTCTAATTAGTTTCAGAAACAGATGAGTAACATTAGACAAGATGGAAATGTATTCATCAGATTTCAAACCTTTGCATAATGGGTGATGGGATTGAAAAATAGGAATCATGATTTAGTAACCCAGCTAATGAAATCATTTCTCCTGTTAAACTTCACGTATCTTTGTGAGCTCTTTTCAGAGAGACTTTAAATAAACTGAACATAAAACTAGACATCTGCATTGCTGAATCATGAAGTATAAAACAAGACATAAGAAAATAATGAGGTATATTCAATTACTTTTCCCCCTAAAAAACTTTATTAGTA